>NC_133129.1:98159920-98337420 GCF_048418815.1 Hemitrygon akajei | reverse complement strand
TTCACCATCATAAGACTATCCATTTACCCCTAGACTTTGAAAGAGCTTGGTTTTGATTCCTATTTCCACACTTCTGTATATACCATTGCTATATATCATCAGTTTTATATATCTTTGCATTTTATAGTACTGTATTACTTAGTTTACTAATCAACACTATTGGTTACAGTAATACCAGACTCCAACGTATTATTCCATTTCTGCTGGTGTGGTAAACCCAGTCACAGGGTACGTGACAAATTGGGGCCTTGTCTGGGATTTTGAACGTCAAATTGGGGGCTGTTTGAATTGATTGGGGTAAATTCCCTTATTTAATTTGGAGTGGAAAAACAGCAGAAATGGAGTTTGAGGTTAATAGGTTTGTGGTGGATCCTACCCCGAGGGGCTGGACGAGGCTAAGAGGGATTGTACTGATGGGAATTGCTCGGAAGTTAAAGATTAAGGTGACCACTCGCATGAAGAAGGCTCAGGTACAGCTGTTAATAGCACATCATTACATAGCCGAGGGCACATTCGAGGAGGAGGTGCTGGAGACTTTGCTGAAGCACTTACTGAGGCTGAGGTTCAGCTTCAGGCAGAGAAAATGAAGTATGAATATGAGTTCCGAGTAAAACAACTGGAGGTACAAAGGCAGATAGAAGAAGCCGCAAAGCAGGGAGAGAGGGAGAAAGAGGAAAAGGAAAGCGAGCAGGAAGAAGGGGAAAAAGAGAGGCAGTTTGAGCTGGATAGGATATGAGCGTTGCAGGCAAGGGGACACATGATAGACCCAGTCAGGGGGTTCAAGGTGAGTCAGGAGATTAAGTTGGTACCACCCATTTGAGGAAGCCGATGTCGATAAGTATTTCTTACATTTTGAGAAAGTTGCTATGAATCAAGATTGGCCGAAGGAGAAGTGGGCTGTTCTGTTGCAGAGTGTTCTTAAGGGGAAGGCTCAGCAAGCCTATTCGGCATTGTCCGCAGATGAGGCAAAGTGTTATGATGAAGTAAAACAGGCTATACTTAGGGCTTACCAGTTGGTGCCTGAGGCATATAGACAAAAGTTCAGGGACTCAAGGAAGCAGTGGAATCAAACGTTTAAGGAGTTTGCATACAAGAAGTGTGTATACTTTGATCATTGGTGCGCTGCAGAAAGGGTGTTGGAAGATTTTGACCACCTCAGGGAGTTGATCCTAATTGAAGAATTTAAAAGTTGTGTTCCAGATAATATCCGGACATACCTGAATGAGAAGAAGATTACGAGCCTATCAGAAACTGCTAAGTTAGCCGCTGAATACACTTTAACTCACAAGTAAAATTTTCTCCAAGAAAGAGCCACCAGAGGGGTAGTAGGGATGGTAGAGAGAGCCCTCCGGCTAAGTCAGAGAGTAAGCCGGGGACTAGCGGAAAGGGTAAAGAGGATGAGAAGCAGTCTGGAAGGAAGTTTCCCAGTTTTACATGCTATAATTGTGGGAAAGCTGGTCACATAGCATCTCAGTGTTTCGCTCCCAAAAGAGATACAGGAAAAGGAAAAGTGACGATCCCGACTGCCTGTATTAAGCCGGCTGAAATGCCGCTGAAGGAGGGGGAGTCAAGCCGAGTTCAGGAAGGATGTGAGAAATTTCTTTCGACTGGGTTGGTATCTGTGAAGAAGTGGTCAACCCCCAGTGCAGTGAGAATCTGGAGAGACACTGGGGCTTTTCAGTACTTAATCCTAAGCAGTGTGTTGGAATTCAGTGCCGAGACAGAGATTGGTGACGTGGTGATAAAAGGGGTTGGAAAAGGGACCGAGGCAGTACCGTTGCATAAAATATTTTTGAGATGTGACTTAGTACTCAGACCAGTCACGATAGGGGTGCGGTCTGCACTCCCGATACACGATGTGGATGCTTACTCGGGAATGACCTGGCAGCGGGGGATGTGTTCCCAACAGTTCAGTTTACGAGTAAGCCTGTAAGGGCTGAGGACCCCACCCATAGATTCTGAAGTTTATCCCGCCTGTGCAGTAACCAGAAGCATGGTGAAAAAGGCTGCTGAGACAAACACTAATTTAGCTGAAACGAACCTTGATTTAGCTGTTATGAGTGATGAACAGACCTGATGGAAATGGGGTGCAGAGTTAAACCATTCCCCAACCCCCCCCTCCTGAGAACTATGAACTATTGCTGTTGCTATGCTGCTACTGAGAGAGAGAGAGAGATGACGCCCAGGCAAGAACATCTGCTGCAGATAAGAGGGAGAGAGAGACTGTTGATTTATTGTATTTTGACTCTTCCTGGATTATTTACCTTTCACTACAAGGACTTTACTTTGCTTGTTAACATTCCTCAGGAGACAGCAGGAGTGGCCCTGATTTGATGGACACAGTCATTCAGAGTTGATGGATAGCTGAGACCCTGTTAGTAGGGATAAAAGACAGGTCTGGAGAGACACCCTTCAGACACACCATTGGACACTGACTGAGTGTTGTGAACCCACAAGAAAGGTGGGAGCTTTGGAGACAGAATCAGAAGATCGGTCAATAAAGCTCACGGTGTGACAGCAGGGCCGGTGGGGACTTGTGTGTGTGTCCATTCATGCCAGAGTGACGAGTCCACCACAGAAGAACGGTCTAGCTGAAGGACGGAGAGGTCATAGCTGAAAGACCATCACAATGACACGACGGGTTTAAGAAAGCCACAGTAGGTTTGCCTGCTGCAGCTGCCTAATCTCTCGCTCTCTCACCCTCTCACCAACGATTACAACACAACAACCATAACTACCTCAGCACCGCATGAATTGAACTGAACTTTATACTCTTCTATGACAATTCATTTACCCCTAGACATCGATAGAGCTTGTTTATTATTGCTTATTATTATTCCTACACTTTTAGGTTTATTACTGCTAACTTGTTTTATATGTATATTTGCATTTTTGATACTGTATTGTGTAGTTTACTAATAAACATCTTTAGTTTTGGTACCACCACACTCCAACGGATACTTTTTTCTCTGCTGGTCTGACACCTAGTTACGGGGTACGTAACAAATTGGGGCCTCGTCTCCGGGATTTTATTACCAAATTGGGGGGCCAGTGAATCGGGATAGAAGTCCCTTATCTGATCTGGTTGTGTGGATCACCAGACGGGAAACCAGCAGAGATGGAAATTGACAAATTTTTAAACGACCCGACTTCGGGGGCATTGGAGGATGCCAGGAAGGCGAAATTGGTGAATGTTGCGAAACAATTAAATCTCTCGGCGGTGAAATCGACAATGAGAAAGTTGGATATACAGAGAGCAATAGCTGTGCATTATGTATCCGATTATGTATGCATGCATTTTGTGTGTTCCCATCGGATGTATTGGACCTGTTCCCTGAGAGGAAACCAGCCGAGGGTGAGGTTCAGTTACAGATAGAAAAATTAAGGTTGGCTGAGGAAAAGGAGAAAAGGGAGCATAAGCTCCAGATAAAGGAGATGGAGGCTGAAAGGCGGAGAGAGGAAGCTGAAAGGGAGAAGGAAGAAGCTGAAAGGCAGAGAGAAGAAGCTGATAAGCAGAGGGAGGAAAGAGAGAAAGAGAGGCAGCATGAGCTGGAAATGGAGAAGTTAAAGGCATCGCAGGGAAGAGACCGGGTAGCAAACCCAAATGAGGGGTTCAAAATTGGTCAGGAGATCCAGTTGGTACCTCCATTCGAGGAGATGGATGTCAATAAGTACTTCCTCCATTTTGAGAAAGTGGCTGTGAATCAGAACTGGCCTAAGGGGAAATGGGTTGTTCTGTTACAGAGCGTACTTAGGGGGAAGGCTCAGCAAGCGTACTCGGCATTGTCTATGGATAAGTCTAAGAATTATGATGAAGTAAAAAGGGCTATACTGAGGAGTTACGAGTTGGTGCCAGAGGCATACCGGCAGAAGTTCTGGAACTTGAGAAAGCCATGGAACCACACGTATTTAGAGTTTGCCCGTGAGATGCAAACGTATTGTGAGTGTTGGTGCACCTCAAAAGGGGTCGTTGGAGATTATGATAAACTTTTATAGTTAATACTGATGGAGCAGTTCAAAGGTTGTATCCCTGAAGGTATGAAGAAGTACTTGGACGAGAAGGAGACAGAGACTCTGTCTGTGACTGCCAAGTTAGCAGACGAGTATGCCTTAACCCACAAGACAAAGTTTTCCTCAAATAAGAGCTACCAGAGAGGCAGTAGGGACGGTAGAGAAAGCCCACCGGCTAAGGCAGAGAATAGGCCGGGAACTAGTGGAAAAGGCCGGGAGGAGGAAAAGCAGGCTGGCAGGAAGGTTCCCAACTTTACGTGTTATAATTGCGGGAAAGCAGGCCACATAGCATCTAAGTGCTTTGCTCCGAAGAAGGAGACAGGAAAAGGGAAAACAGCAATCCCGACTGGTTGCATTGAGCCGGTCAACAGATCGATGAGGAAGACTAAGTTAGATAGAGCCCAAGAGGGGCGTGAGAAGTTTATCTCGGAAGGGACGGTGTCTGTGAAGGAGGGTGAAACCCCAGTTCCAGTGCGGATCTGGAGAGATACTGGGGCTAGACAGTCATTCATTTTAAGGAAGGTGTTAAGACTTCGGTCCTGAGACTGAGACCGGGGAGGTTGTGTTAAGAGGTATCGGAAAAGGGACTGAGGCCGTACCTTTGCACAAGATATTTCTGAAATGTGACCTGATATCTGGACCCGTCGAAATAGGGGTGCAGTCGAAACTACCGATGGACGGCGTGGACATCCTACTTGGTAACGATCTGGCAGGTGGTGATGTGTATTCAGCAGTGAAATTAACAAGTAAGCCTGTAAGTGCTGAGGACCCGCCCATAGATGCCAAGATTTATCCCGCATGCGCAATCACTCACAGCATGTCTAGAAAGGCGGCTGAGACAGGAACCCGTTTAAATGAGTCCAGTGTTGATTTAGCGGAGACATTTTTACCGACCTTGTATAAAAAGGGGTTACTGGATGAGGAGGAAAAGGATAGTGGGGTGAAGGAGAGTAAAGGAGAGGAGGTGGATCTACCATTAGCAAGGAGGGAATTTATAAAGGAGCAGAAATGTGATGAGGAGCTTGTGGCATTGAGAGAGTCAGCCCTTTCTGATGTAGAAATTGATAAGGAACCAGAGGGCTACTACAACATCACCAAGTTGTTTATCCTTAAATTCCAAAACAAACTGTAATTGACTCACAGGCACCTTGTTAACAAGCCACTGTTCCTTCAGCATGGTCAAGGCTTCTAAAATCAATCCAGACTTTAAATTTACTTTATTCAAAAGTTTAGTAACACTTTTCCCCTCAATATCTTCAATAACATCCATCTCACCAGTTTTCATCTTATCATTAACTTTTACCACAAGTGACTGAGAATTCTCACTTTCTACCGGTGCCAAGGTTAACCCTTTCTCCACTGAACCAAGTCTATCTGACCCAAAAGAATTCTCAGATGGCTCCGTGGCTGATTACTTACTTTTGCTCCAAGGACACTTTTGCCTGCTTGTAAGATTCTTGCTGAGACAGCAAGGCGGGACCAGGTGATGGACGGCCGGTGTCCTGCAAGTGATGATAAAAAGCAGGTCTGCGAAGACACAAGCAGACACACCACAGGACACTGAAAGAGCGTTGTGCACCCCCGTGAAGGTGGGGGTTTGGAGGATCAATTTGGGGGAATCGATCAGAGGCTCACAGTGTGTGAAGGCAAACCAGTGTGTGTCCACCCTTGCCTGGGTGACAGGCTCACCACTGAAGAACAGTCGTGCCTGGTACGGGGTCACAATCAGTGACCGTAACAGGACAGGAAGACAATGGAAGGTTTGACTGCAACTGCATCACCTCTCTCTCTCTCTCTGTTACACCAGCAACTACCTCGACTAAACTAAACTGAACTCTTCACCATTGTAAGACTATCCATTTACCCCTAGACTTTGAAAGAGCTTGGTTTTGATTCCTATTTCCACACTTCTGTATATATCATTGCTAACCAGTTTTATATATATTTGCATTGTATTACTTAGTTTACTAATAAACACTATTGGTTCCAGTAATACCAGACTCCAATGTATTATTCCATTTCTGCTGGTTTGGTAACCAGGTCATGGGGTACATGACAAGTCACTGTATCAGTAATATTTGAGTAATACAGTAAATACGTTGTTTGATTAGGCATTCTTTTTTGTTTACATAATTCATTATGGTTATATGTACAGTACAAAATTACATATGTCATGACACCACTACATGATATGTGCTCACTTTGCTTAAAGTAAAAAATATAAGACCATAAAACTTGGGAGCAAATTAAGCCATTCAGTCCATCGAGTCTACTCTGTCATTCTATCATGGCTAATTCCACTCAACCCCATATACCTGCCTATTCACCATATTCTTTGATACCCTGACTGATCAGGAAAACTATCAACTTCTCCCTTAAATATATGCACGGACTTGTCCTCCACCACAGTATTCCACAGATTCACTACTCTCTGGCTAAAATATTCTTCCTTTGTTCTAAAGGGTCACCCCTCAATTTTGAGGCTGTGCCCTCAAGTTCTGGATACCCCCACCAAAGGAAACATCCTCTCCACATCCATCCTATCTAGTCTTTTCAACATTCAGTACGTTTCAATGAGATCCACACATATTCTAAATTCCAATGAGTGCATTGCCAAACGCTCCTCATATGTTAACCCCTTCATTCCCGGAATCATCATCGTGAACCTCTTCTGGACTCTGTCCAATGACAACACATCCTTTCTGAGATATGGGGCCCAAAGCTTACAAAGTTAGACTTACGCTCCAGCTTTGTGTTCTGGCTTTTAATTACTTTTAAGATTTGGAGTTACAAAACATAACAGTGACGACAAGGTATTTTTAAAATAAACCCAAGACGACTACCTACCTGTGGAAGCATAGTGTGACGTTCAAGTTAAAAATACAGCGCAGCACGTGTTCTTCAGAAGGGAAGACACAATCAAGTTTTTTAAAAAAGGGCAGAAAATGGAAGAATTCACAGGTTCATAAAAAGTGAATACTGGTTCATAATAATCATTAAAAAAAGAGTAGAAAGGGCTAGTTACATTGGAAAGATAGATGCAGTCAATAGCTCAAGTGGTAACTAGCTCGTGTATACTGAGCAAATTGAACAACATTTTGAAGCAAATAAAATAGCCAATGAGAAATGAGTACCAAGTGCATTGGGTTTAAAGGCATACTGTTTGCTTTGAAGTTTAACTGTTCCAACCAAACCAGCTGACATGAGCTTTGCTGATATTGTGACAGTATTGCAGGAACACCAAAACAATCTTTTTTTTTAAAATCTTTTTCTCTTCCCTGTGTAGTCCATTTATGTCCAACATGCTCTTTGTTTCGCCTTTAAATCTGCATTGGTCTGGTGTATGTGAGTCCTTGCTACAGCGGTAATACAATTTGTCGACCAGACAGACCTCCATCTAGACGCTGCCATTTTGGTCACACTCACTTTCATTCCTGACTGCAAATCAATTGTGTCTCAGTCTGCCATTTCCATTGATACAGCTATTTCAGCTGTCCTTTAAAATGTGAGTTGTGCTTCAATTAGGAGCCATTTTTGAATGCTTCTTGTGAGATTCCACAAAATAACCAATTTCTCAGTATATCATTAAGCCCATTATCAAACTGACAATTTTTAGACAACCCCTTCAATTCAGCCACATATGCTGATAAGAATCCTCCTTCCTTAATGTGTACTTATGAAACCTAAAGCATTCTGCTATCAACAAAGGTTTTGGTTCTACAATAGGCTCTTGATGTCTGCATTGGATGCCTTGGAATTCTCTTTAACCCTACTTGCCAAGAACTTTACATGACCCCTCCTGGCCCTCTTCATGCCCTTCTTGAGTTCTTTTCTCATGGCTTTAAGGAAATGTTAATTCATACCTTTCTTTTAGCAGTGCTTTGTGTCTTTTCCTGTTCACATAATTCTGCTTCTTTCTCTTTCAGTGACTCATTCTCTTCATTGTGTTCATGGTCCCCACTGTCATCATCTTTCAGGCTACAAAAAATTATATTTTTTAAACTTTAAAACATGCTTACCTGAACACTATTTCTCCAGGAGGAACATTTTAGTGCACAATTTTTGTGTTCGTGATTGGGGAAATTTTTAAGATGAGGAAAGAATAAGGCCAACCACTGGAAAAAATCTCTTGCAACACACACAGAGTGCTGGAGGGACTCAGCAGGCCAGGCAGCATCTATGGAAAAGGGTAAACAGTCAACGCTTCGGGCCGAGACACTTCATCAGGACTGGCAGAAAAGATGAGAAGTTAGAGCAAGAAGGTGGGGGCAGTGGAGGAAGAAGTACAAGGTAGTAAGTGATAGGTTAAACTGGGAGTGAGAGGGGATGAAGTCAAGAGCTTGGAAGTTGATTGACGAAAGAGATAAAGGGTTGGGGAAGGGGGAATCTGATAGGAGAGGACCAAAGGCACGGAAGAAACGGAAGGGGGAGGTGGTGAGTAGGTAAGGAGATAATGTGAGAGGGGGAAACAAACACAATCTCTCACACACACAAAATTATTACAGCATCATATACAGGCCTTTCAGTCTACAATGCTGTGCCGACCTTCTAGCTTACTCCAAGATCAAGCTAACCCTTCCCTCCTACATAACCCTCTATTTTTCTATCATTCATGTGCTAAGAGCATCGTAAATGCCCCTAATATATCTGCCTCCACCACCATCCTAGCAGTGTGTTCCACACACCCACCACTATCTGTGTAAAGGAACTTAATATACTTTCCTCAAAAACATCTTAAAATTCTGCCCCTTCGTATTAGCCATTTCTGCCCTGGGGGAAAAGTTTCTGGCTGTTCCCTCAATATTTATCATTTATCATCTTGTACACCTCTATCAAATCACCTCTCATCCTCCTTCTCTCCAAAGAGAAAAACATTAACTCACTCAACTTATCTCCGTAAGGCATGCTCTCTAGTCCAGGCAGCATTCTGGTGAAATCTTCTCTGCACTCCCTCTAAAGATTCCACATCCTTCCTAAATAATGAGGCGACCAGAACTGACCACAATATTCCAAGTTTAGTTTAACCAAGATACCTTGGCTAAGAGTAGTTGGGATTAGACAGGTAATTACAGGCCAGTGAGTTTTATTTCTCTCAGGTTCAAAGTTCAAAGTAAATTTATTATTAAAATACATGTATGTAAAATCCCCAGATTCATTTTCTTGTGGGCACTCACAGTAAGTACAAAGAAACAGCAAAAACGGAAGCAAAATAATAAGAAGAAATAATTTAGCAATAAATATTAAGAATAAGAGATAACCCCGGTCAATCCCACCACTGCCTGTAAGGGAGTTTGAACACTCTCCCCGTGAATGCACGGGTTTCCTCCTCCACATTCCAAAGACGTACCGGTGAGTGGGTTCATTGGGCCAGAAGGGCCTGTTACTGTGCTGCATCTTTAAATAAAAAGCACATTTGAGGCAGGCACATGAGCAACCATCTAGTTAAGGAGAGGTTTAGACAGCTATGGGCCAGATGGGACCAGCTCACAGGGCCACACAGAGGCCGGTGACGAGTTAGGTCAAACAGCCTGTGTGGAATGGTTTTGAGAGGTTGGCAGTGAAACATTATCAACTCCTGCCTCAGAAGCAACTTGGGTCCACTCTAATCTGCTGACTGCCACAACAGGTCTACAACAGATGCCAACTCATTGACTCATCACTCAACCCTGGAACATCTAGACTTCAAAAATGAATATATCAGGATGTTCTTTATTGATTACAGCTCGACATATAGGAAGAGTGAATGAAAATCTAAGGTCAACAACTTTAAATTCCTCAGTGTTATTATTTTAGAGGACCTGTCCTGGGCCCAGCACACAAGTAAAATTACAAAACAGAGAAGAGCCTCTAATTCCTTAGGAGTTTGCAAAGATTCAACACTTAAAACTTTGACAAACTTCTATAGGTATGTGGTGGCCAGTATATTAACTGGTGTTTCCTGGAATACAGCCCAGTCCATCACAGTAAAGACCTCCCCACCATTGAGCACATCTACATGAGGCGTTGTTACAGGAAAGCAGCATCCATCATCAGTGACCCCCACCGCACATGACATGCTCCCTTCTCGCTGCTGTCACTGGGAAGAAGGTACAGGAGCCTCAGGACTCACACAGCCAGATTTAGGAACAGTTACTACCCCTCAACCATCAGGCTCTTGAACCAAAGGGGATAACTTCACTCAATTTCACTTGCTCCTTCACTGAACTGTTCCCACAACCTGTAGACTCACATTCAAGGACTCTTCATTTCATATTCCTGATAGTTATTGCTGATTTATTTCTTATTATTGTTTTTTCCTTTTGCATTTGCACAGTTTGTTGTCTTCTGCACTTGGTTGAACATCTTAGTGTGATCTTTCATTGATTCTTTTATGGTTGATATTCTGTTACGGATTTGTTGAGTATGTCCTAGGGAAAATGAATCTCAGGGCTGCACATGGTGACATATGTCTACTTTGATAATAAATTTACTTTGACGTTTTGAACTTTGAATATTAAAATCTGGAGGAAAGGGGTAGAGCAAAAGCTGACATATGATAAGTGCATCCAGATGAGGGGTTGGGCAACAGATAGGGTGGATGGAAAGAGAGTGGAAATCATGTATGATGATAGGTGGAAGGAACTGAAGATGATAGGCTGGTTGGAGAGAAAGGTGATGCATGGAATGAATGGATTGAGATGGGGAGGGGAATCAGTGTGTAGATGATGGTTAGATGGGGAGGGTAGAGGAAAGGAAAGAAATAAGATGATGGGAGGCAATTCAAGATGAGAGAGAAGTAACAAGGAGAAAAGGGACAGAGAGCACTGGATAACAGAAGTTAAAGAATTCGATGTTCATGCCGCTAGGTTGGAGAATGCTCAATCATGATGTGCTGTTCATATTTGTACCTAACCTTGACCTGGTAGTGGAGGAGATTATGGACAGGTATGTCATTGCCAGGGTGAGAAAGGGAAATAGGATTAAAACACCTGCCCACTAGGAGGTCCCAGCTGGCACGGGGGATGGGGCAATGGTGGTGCTCAACAGAGTGGTCACTCAATCTGCGCCCAGTCTCACCATCACAGAGGAGGCCGCAACAGGAGCACCAGGTGCAATAAATAACACACTAGAATTCATGTAAAATACTGCCACGCCTGGAGGAGTTGATGAAGGGCCTAGATAATGGTAAGGGAAGTGTAGGAGTGTTGCCCATGTGGAGTTTACATGGTTTCCTCCCACAGTAAAAGTGTGCCAGTAAGCTCACTTGATACTGTAAACTGCCTCTTTGTGTACAAAAAGAGGAAGTGATAAGAAAGTCAAAGTTGAGTTTATTGTCACCTCCACAAGTAGAAGCATGCACAGTGCAACAAAAACTTGCTTGCAGCAGCACCTCAGGCATATACATATCATTATACAAGCTGCATTCACAAAAAGATACAAATTTAATGAATACTACACAATTTTTAGAAGTAAATAATACAATTAGAACCATTTTAGGATAAAGTGATCATAATGCTACTAAACTATAATAATCAAGGTCCTAAAGAAGGGTCTCAGCCCGAAATGACGACTGTTGATTCATTTACATAGATGCTGTCTGACCTGCTGAGTTCCTCAGATGTGTATGTGTGAATTTCCAGTAGCTGCAGAATCTCTTGAGTTTATGATCAGGGCTTTGCCAGTATGCTCAAGAACCAAATAATTAAAAGGAAGTGATTCCATGAATGAAAGGGTTATCATATGAGGAATGTTTGATGGCCCTGGGTCTGTACTCACTGGAATTCAGAAGGATGGGGAGGGGATCTCATTGAAACCTTTCGAATGTTGAAAGGCCTAGACACAGTAGATATTAAAAGGATGTTTCCCATGGTGGGAGTCTAGGACAAGAGGGCACAAACTCAGGATAGAGGGGTGCCCTTTCAAAACAGATGCAGAGAAATTTCTTTAGCCAAAGGGTGGTGAACTTGTGGAATTTGTTGCCACATGCAGCTGTGGAGGCCAGGTCGTTGGGTGTATTTAAGGCAGATTGATAAAAGGTTCTTGATTGGACATGGTGTCAAAGGTTATGGAGAGAAGGCCGGGAATTAGGGTTGAGGAGAGAAAAAAAAAGATCAGCCACGATTGAATGGCGGAGCAGATTCAATGGGCCAGATGGCCTAATTCTGCTCCTATGTCTTATGGTCTAAGTAGCTATTCTTGAACCTGTTCAATTAGGATTTCGGCCTTCTTGTACCCCAAGGGTTCCCAACTTTTTTTAATGCCAAGGACCATTAACCGAGGGGCCTATGAACCCCAGGGTGGGAACCCCTGTTGTACATCCTGCCCAACAGTGGTTGCAAGAAGCTGGTATGACCTGGATGGTGGGGATCAGTGATCACTACACAAAGGCGTAGGAGGTATTCACCATGTCAGGCAGCATCTATGGAAAGAAATAAACAGTCGACTTTTGGGTGGAGATACTTTATCAGGACTTAATTGTGGATGTTGCCTTTTTGAGGCAGCGTGAGAGACTGAAAGGTGACAGGGAATAAAGCAACACACACAAAATGCTGGTGGAACACAGCAGGCCAGAGAGCATCTACAGGAAAAAGCACTGTCAACGTTTCCGGCCGAGACCCTTTGTCAGGACTAACTGAAAGAAGAGATAGTAAAAGATTTGAAAGTAGAGGGGGAGGGGTAGATCCGAAATGATAGGAGACGACCGAAGAGGACGGGGTGAAGCTGAGAGCCGGGAAGGTGATTTTGGCAAAAGGGATACAAAGCTGGAGAAGGGAAAGGATCATGGGACTGGAGGCCTAGGGAGAAAGAAAGGGGGAGGGAAGCACCAGAGGGAGATGGAGAACAGGCACAAAATGATGGGCAGAGAAAGAGAAAAAAAAGGGGAGAGGGAAATAAGTAAATCAGGGATGGGGTAAGAAAGGGAGGGGGGCATTAACAGAAGTTAGAGAAATCAATGTTCATGCCATCAGGTTGGAGGCTACCCAGACGGAATATAAGGTGTTGTTCCTCCAACCTGAATAAAAATGCAGTAACTTCAAGAGCGCTTCTTCTCCTAGATTTTTTAGCATAACATAGCATATTAGATCTTTCCCTGGGGAGGTTGGTCTCGATCTCTTTATTGCTCTCACCATTTCTGCCAAAGTAAATGGATCATCAATTATATCATCTGTTTCTTTCCTCCTGTTTAACACACCTGGGTATTGACTCATTGTTCTTTCCCTTCTCCTTCTCCCTTCTTTAGACAAATTTTCTGAACTATGTATCTTTACAAATGACTTGGCCATGATCTCAGCCTTATCCCTGCTGGAGACTGCTGTTTCCTCCTCAGATATCATTACTGGATACTCCCAATCCCTTCTATCTCCCCCCATCCTCTTAATCATTCCCCATACCTCTCCCACAGGCGTTGTTCTTCCTATTTTGTTGCAAAAACTCCTCCAACTTGCCCTTTTAGCTTGATGTATACTTCTTCCCACCACTGCCTGTGCCTTCTTATATTGAATCAAATGCTGCATATTATGGGTTCTTTTAACTAGCCTGAATGCTCTATTTCTGTTTTTTACAGCCTGACAACATTCCTCTGTCCACCATAGCACTATTTTTCTATTCATCCTATTTTTACTCCTGGGTATAGATCCTTCTGCTGCCATAATAATTGAAGTCACCTGACTGTTTAATTCATCTATATCTCCAGAAATGTCAATCTTTGTCAATGCTTCTTCACTTAACTTCTGGAACTTACCCCAATCTGCTTTCCAAACACCCATTTTGGGACTCCCCCACCTGGTCTTAGTTCAACTCTTTCACCCACTGAACATAAAACTGGATAGTGATCACTGCCTACTGTTGAAGCAGTTCAAACTCCCCAGTTACTAATGCCAGCCAAGACATTAGACACTAACGTAATATCTAATACCGACTCAGTTCCTGTTGTTATGTTTATCCTTGTTCCTCTACCATCATTCATACATACCAAATCCCTTTCTTCCATGAAATCTTCAATTACCGTTCCATTTGAACCTGTAATCGGATCCCCCCATATTGTGCTGTGAGCATTGAAATCTGCACACCACACTACTTTGTCTATTTTGTCCTTGTATCCTTAGTAGGCTGTCCAAATCCAACCTTTTACATGGATTGTAGTAGTTAATTATAACCACTCCCTCCCCTCTCTCCCATATTTCCACCATTATGTATTCCTGATCGTCTCCTTTTTCCAGTACTCTATACGGTATACCTTGCTTGACTAACATAGCACAACCTCTTCCTCCCCCTAGATCTCTATCTTTCCTTATCATTGTATACCCATGTACCACAAAGTCTAAAGCTGGTTTCAACCAAGTTTCCTGAATACACACTACATCCGGTTTTACAACCATTTCCTTAATAAAGTCCTTAAATTCCTGGCCATTGGCCAGTAAACTCCTTGCATTCCATTGCAAAAGAATCACCATAACGAGTACTAACCAACCTATGACACTTCCTGGCTTGACTGATTAGTGAGGTTCTCCCTCACTTCTTCCCATGTCAGTCCTACTAACCCTAAATGGTTTACTGCTGCTTTGACCACCAGCTGAATTTTGTCACTTTTTGACTTTACCTTTGCCGTACTATTAATGACTCCTGCAATGAATGTTACTAGAGCTTTTTTTCCCACATAAATCCTGTCATTTACTCTTCGCTGCATCTCTTGCATCCCTATTACTCTCTGGTCATTAGGAGCATTATTCTGTTCTCTTGACATTCTTACAGCTTCTGCATAAGTGATCTTTCTTTTCACTCTTATTTCTTGAATTTTATTCTCCCGTCTCATAACCTCACACCCACTATAAACCACATTATGAGCTCCTCCACAATTACAGCATTACTCCTGTTCCGCACTTTCCATATTCATGATCATCCCATCTAGCACATCTCCTCTGCCTTTTACAGTTTTTAGCTATGTGTCCAAACCTTTGACAATTATAGCCCCTCAATGGTTTTGACCTTACTGGGTAACTCATGAAACCCAGGAACACTTTCCTTGGCACTCTTTCTTCTTCAAATTCAATCAATACTGTTTCACTTTCCTTTTTCATTCCCTCCTTTGTTGTTTTCAGTCTTAGAACATTAATTACTTTCCCCCCTTTGATATTCCTCTTCAACTCCTCCATGTTTATACTCATTGGTACACCCGTGATCACTCCTTTACAACCACCATTTCGTGCTCCCACCCTCCCTGTATATTCCACCTTGCATTTTCCGATCTCTTTTAGCTTGAGTGCTTTCTCAAGTTGTTCCTCATTCACACATCTTACCAATAGATTGCCATCATTAAGGACTTTTGCAAATACTATTTCCCCTATCTTATTTGCCAGAGTTGTTGTTAGCACAAACAGGTTAATTTTCTTCATGTGTCCTTGTGCCTTCTCATTAAACCTAATTATGACAACACCTCCTCTCTGAACTTGTTCATCTTCCTCACTTTCAGAACTCTCTCCACTGTCATCTTATTCTTTTATTCCCTTTGTCTCGGTTTTCATTCATCCATCCCCTCACTATCTCCTTATTACCTTTATTTCTCCCTTCACAATAATCCATTTCTCCCCAGCTGCCTAACTCTGATCCCAAATCCCTATCTCGCTCCTTCTCCACTCTCTTTCCCACAGGCCCTCCTCTCGCCTTGTCTGCCATTACCAGACCCAGGCAACCCCCTCCCAGCAATTCCCGCTCCTTCCCCACTCTCTTTCCCTCAACAAGTTCCAAACCACATTCACACATGCACCACCGCGTTCGCCCCCAGCCAGCTCCACCATCAGCAGATTTCCTCGTGTTTGAGGGAATAAAATAGTTCTATTGAAATGACATGGCATACCCACAGCCAATCAGGTGGCCCCGATTTCTGTACCAATGACGAATCAAATTATCCCAGACCCCGCCCCAGCAACCAATCAAGTAGCCCGGTTCCCACACCGGCAACCAATCAAGTGGTTCCCAGGACCCCCAACAACGGCCAATCAAGTAGTCCCAGGAACCGCATCCAGACCAATCAAACAATTCTGGGTAGGACACGTCCCGTCCCTAATCAGGGACGCTACTCGGAGCGGGACTTCCACCCGGCTCGAGCTGTCAGCCACCTCAAGAAAGTTTTTTTTGTTCAGGAAACAGATTGTCAAAATATCGATAACTTACGCTTGGAATTTGTTATTCATATCTTCAAGAATTCCGAGAGAAAATAACGAATATTAAGTAAAAGAACGTAATTATACAAAAATAGCTACTTTAAAAAAATACACGCCAGCCTCTCAACGAAGAGGCCGAATCTCCGGCGGCGATTATGCGCATGCGTTCTAGCCACGGCCACGGCAAATGGTTCAGGCCAAACTTCAGCGGAGCGAAAATCTCGATTTCAAAACCTGCTCTGGTCATAATTTTGATTTTCCCAGTCTATTAATTGAGATAATGAATTTAGAAATGAGCACACACCCGTACTTATCTGCGACGATGTATTTAGATCTTATTTGTAAAACTGATTTTTAAAGTATATGAGGTTAATAGTAAATGCAAAATTCTAATAAAACAAACATACAGAAATTCATAAAAATGCTGAATTCAGCAGGTCAGGCAGCATCTATAGAGGGGAGAAAACAGCGTTTTTTTCAGGACTAGAAAGAATGAGGGCAGAGACAAGAATACAGGGTGGGGTGTGGAGCATGTGGGCGGGGTGAGCTGGCAAGTGATGGGTAAATCCAGAGGAGGGAAGGTGTGGTTGGAAGTGGGAATAATGTTAAAAGCTAGAAGTTTATAGGTGGAAGAGGCAAAGGGTTGAAGAAGACAGACTGGTGAGAGAGGACATGAGAGAATGGAATAAAGGGAAGGAGGTGGGGAAACAGACAGAGAAATGTGTGTGAAGGCAGGGAAGAGCAAAGAAAGGATGAAGGGATCAGAAGGATAAAGGAAAACAAAAGGCTGTTGGGGGGGGGGTGAGGGAGATAGATGTTGATGCTGGAATGTTAGCCAGCCGTATTAATTACAGTTCCCATTCCCACACTGACATGTTTGTCCACGGCCTCCTCTACTGCCAATTTGAGGCAAGACACAAATTAGAGAAACAACACCTCATATTCTGCCTTGGTTGTCTCCAACGTGATGGCTTTGACATCAATATTACAACAGGAGATAGTAAAGGCAATGAGAGATGCACATTGTGGTCCTGGGGGACTTCAATATGCCTGTTAACTGCATCCCAAGAGCAGGAATTTGCCGAAGGCTTTTCAGAGAAGCTTGTGGTTGAAACCACCAGGAAAAAGGCAATTCTGGATTTGGTGGTGTGCAATGAATCAGATTTAATTAGGGAGCTTAAAGTAAAGGAACACTTAGGAGACATTGATCATAATAGGATAGAATTCACCTGTAGTTTGAGGGGAGAAACTAAAAGTGGATGTATTGGTATCACAGCAGAGTAAAGGTAACTACAAAGGCATGAGAGAAGAGATGGCCAAGATTGGTTGTAGGAGGACTCAAGCAGGGATGACAGTAGAATAGCAATGGCAGGTCATTGCATCCAAAGAAGAAGAAACATTCAAAAGGAAAGATGGGGCAACCATGGCTGGCAAGCACTGATCCCGCTAAGTTACGCGAGTGCATGGCCGCACAGAAACTCACTCCCACTCCAACATGTTTGTCTGCGGCCTTCTCTACTGCCAATTTGAGGCGAGACACAAATCAGAGAAACAACACCTCATATTGGCCTTGGTATGGTGGTTTTGTTGCTGTGCAGCTGGAATCTTCTGTTATATAATGTTTTATAGAAGTGCCACGCAGTTTTCGGGCCGTGTGAAAAATTTCCTGCTCAGAGCAATGGTCAGTCCACGCAGCTTTAAAAAAATTGGTGGGAGCATTGCTGACAAGGGAAGGCTCGCCATTGTAGAGGAGACTGCAAAAGGAGCTCCAGATGCAATAAATAACACACCAGGACTCGTGTGAAATACTACCTCACCTCGAGGAGTTGATTCAGGGCCTAGATAATGGTGAGGGAAGTATTGGGCTGTTATTTTTTCCAGATACAAAGAGCAAAAGAGAGGCAAGAGTGGGCATTGGATTGCTGGAAAATCATGCTGGAGCAGTGGCCTGAAGGCATACCTCTCCGGGATTATGCATTTGTTACACTGAAAAGGTAACAATGGAGAACAAAGAAGTGGTAGCCAAACTGAATAAGGGGGCAGAAGTGAACATAGTTGTTATTACTAAAGATAAACTACTTATGAAGTTGAAAAGTCTGAAGGTAGATAAGTCCCCTGGACCTGATGGACAACACCCCAGGGTTCTGAAAAACATAGCTGAAAAGATTGTAGAGAGTTGTGTATTTGAGTGATATTGTTTGATTAAGCATTCTTTGCCATTTACATAATGTAGTGCGGGTTATATGTAAAAGTACGTAAATTACATACATCATCACGCCACCATGTCCTTGTGCCTCACTTAAAGTAAAAATGAATGTACACGAGTTATCTCCCAGCTCGCTTGCCTTCTTTTCAATTAGTTTTTATGTTCTGAGTTACAAAACATAACAGCAAAAGTATTACAGCACCAGGGACCACCCGAGTAAGAAATTTCTTCCTGTGAATGTGTGGGTTTCCTCCTGGTGCTCTGGTTTCCTCCCACATTCCAAAGACGTGAGTGAGTAGGTTAATTGGCCACATGGGTGTGATATACCAGCACGGGCCCGTTGGGCCAGATGGGGCTGTAACCATGCTGTATCCCTAAATATAAATACAGAAATAAATAATCTGGAATTTATGATTAATAAGTATTATTCAGGAGGGAATTGGGTTCAATTATTAATTAAACCTCTTTGTTCTAGCATTCAATGGAAAGAAAGCTGTAATGGTTTGTTCTGAACTGTCTCACTGGATCTGAAATTTTATAATTGATTGTGAATTAATTTGCAGAATGAGTTTGCTCATTACGTGCCATGTTGTTTGATGTGGGTGATCATGGTCTTATGACCATGGTTGTTCTTGGCAAATGTTTCCACAGAAAAATGGTTTGCCATTGCCTTCTTCTGGACAGTGTCTTTAAAAGACGGGTGACCCCAGCCATTATCAATATTCTTCAGAGATTGTCTGCCTGGTGTCGGTGGTCGCAAAACCAGGACTTGTGATCTGCACCGGCTGCAGTATCATGTGAGAAAACTTGAAAACAAGATCTCACAAACAACAACATGACGGAAACCAGCTGCTGTTTATTTTATTTGCCATTGAGACATAGCTAACTTCCTCTTTATGAGGAGGGGGCCATCGAATCTTATATAGCACCTGAACAAGTAGATGCCAGTACCTTTGAAAGAGCCTTTTACACTTGAGAATCATTTGGAAGGATATGTTTCTCTTCACTCAAGAGCAGTAGCTGTTCATCGTACACCTCCTCCAGAGCATAATTACTCTGACTTAAGTCAAATGAAATTCCGGAAGCAGAACCCCTCATATTGAGTATTCGGTGCTGTTAGTGGAAGATGAATTTTGAGCCCAGGGAATCAAAGACTTCCAACAGATTTCTATAGTGGAGAGCTTTCTGACTGGTTGTATTATAAGGTAACATAACGTGTGGAAATGTGCATAATTTACAACCGCCGACATTGAGTTGGGGGTTTCACTTTAAGATGCTGGTCTGGCGTGATGACCTAATTATGTGAAGGGTTTTTACCCGCTTTGTGTTCAGTTTTTTTTTTGGTGTTCAATATGTGAAGTGCTACAGCTTTTTGGAAACATAAAGCAACTCCATCAGATTTATTTACCTGAACCTGCTATGCGTTGAAAGGCCGACCAGGCGGTCTTGGCATCAGGAATGAAATCACCAAGCACTGACTCAGCCACGGACATCTGCAGGTTCTCTTTTGGAGCTGCCAGCACTCAGGGAAGCCCTCAGAGAAACCGTTAAGGCCATTGGACTGTGGGTGATATGCCATGGTGTGATGCCTAATGCTGAGGTTCTCGGGCATCGCTGCCCAGAGGTCTGATATGAATTGGGGACTGCGGTTGGAGGAAATATCAGGTGGGGTACCATATCGAGCAACCCAGGTGCTGATGAATGCCCAAGGCATGGCTGCGGCTGTTGTTGATACTGGGGGGTGGGGGGGGGCAACCTCTTGCCTCATGGTCCTCCATGGCAAGGAGATGAATGCAACCATAGTGTAGGAAAAGGACCAACAATGTCCACATTTACATGGTCAAACCATCCCTCAGGATCTTCAAAAGGCACCAATGGCGTTTGAACATGATAAATACAGGTTGCTGAAATCTCATCTTTTACAGGCTTTTGGACTATTGGAGTCTGAGCGTGCACATCCACAACTTTTCTGCACATTTAGCTGGAAAGTCAATTTTTTCCAAGGTCGATTAATTTAGGGGCTACCATCAGGTACCCGTGTGCCTGGTGGACATTCCCAAAACAGCTGTGTTAACACCACTTGGCCTTTTTGAGTTTCTGTGCATGCCACTTAGACTGAAAAAATGCAGCACAGACTTTCCAATGGCTGATGGACTCTGTATTAAAAGACTTAGATTTTCTTCTTGTTTACCAGATGACAGACTTGTTGCCAGTGGGTCCAAATCCGAACAGGTATCCCATCTCCGCACACCTTTAGAGCATTTAAGCCAAGGCGGGTTGATTATTAACCCTGGAAAAAGCAGTTTGGGTTGTCAACCACTGACTTTCTCAGCCGTTGCATCTCCAATGAAGGTGCAAAACCCCTCCCATCAAAAGTAACCACTACCATGGATTTCCCACCATCCCACACTACTAAAAAATGACAGGAATTTTTAGGTATGGTGAGTCTCTATCACCGCTTCATTCCATGAGCTGCTGAAATGCTTCCCTTGTAGAGTGCGCTTAAAGGAAAAACCCCTAATCACATGCTGGACTGAGCAGTGGCATGACCAGGGCATTTCATGATACCAAATGGGCTCTTTCTAATGTAACCCTACTGGTGCACCCACTCCTGCTCCCAACACATCTACAGTCATTACTACTGATGCTGTCCTGTGCGATGTCTCAACCGGCTGCCCTTGCCCCATCGTGCCCACAAACTGGAGACGGACTCTTTTTGTCTCCATACGTGGCCTCTCACACCCAGGCCAGAAGGCTTCATAGAGACTGGTTGCACTAAAGTTTGTGTGGCACGGGTTTGAACTGCAGCCTGTGTGGAGTGCCAACGGGCAAAATTAACCATCATGTTCAGGCGCCATTGGCTCCTTTTGAGGTAACGGAGTGACAGTTTGACATTGTCCATGTGGACCTTGTTGGTCCTCTCCAAAACAGAAGACCTGTAGTTGCCCATGGCTGAGCTGGCATACAAACAGCCATTATGATTGCCAGGTGATTTCATTCCTGAGGCCACAACCTCCTGGTCAGCCTCTCAACTACATTTCCTCCCTCCTCAGTAAATTTAATTCCTTTTCACCTATTCCTGCAGTACTCTTGGGTTCCTGTTGACCTACATTTCACCTCATTTGTTTTCATCCGCCATGATGCACATAAACATCTCCTTGGGCCCCCTTGCAATGGCCCATTCTGCATTTTCAAATGGGGAGAAAAGATTTTTGTCATAGATAAGAGGGGTAAACCTGAACGTATTTCGGTAGAGCACCTTAAGCCTGCCCACCAACATTTAGAGGATTCCGCTATCATGCCCCTGGTGTCACGACATGACCATGAACATGTCAACACACCTCTGGACAAGCCAGAGACACCTGAATTGGGTGGCTTGTCTGAGCTCCAGCCAGGCTTTTAGTGAATTCTGGGGGAGCCTGTGTAGGGTAACAAAATTGAGAGAAATGTACAGAATTCACAACCTCCAACTTTGAGTTGGGGTTCACTTAAAGAGGCTGGTCTGCGGTTATTATGTAAAGGACTTTTACCACACCTAGAGTTTGGTTTTTTTTTGGTGGTCAATAAATGAGTTGTTATTGCTTTTCTGAAACATAAAGCACCTCAGCCATTTTATTTGCAAAAACCTACAACGTCACCACCTGGTTTGGTAGCTCCAGTGCACAGAATTGAAAAAAAAGCTGCAGAATATTCTAGATTCAAATTTATTTATCACATGTACATTGAAACTTTCAGTGAATTGTGTCACTTGCGTTGAACCATCAACACAGCGGAGGGTGTGCTGCAGGCTGCATATTCCAGTTCCAACGTAGTGTGGTGGACAGCCAGCTTCATCACGGGCACAGGCCTCTCCACCACTGACAACACCTTCAAGAGGTAGTGGCTCAAGAAGGTAACATCCATCATTAATGGCCTTCATAATCCAGAATATAACTTCCTCTCATTAACACAGGAGGTACAGGAGCCTGAAGATACACTCAATGTTTTAGAAATAGATTCTTCTCCTCCGCCATCAGATTTCTGAATGGTCTGTGAACCCATGAACGCTACCTCACTATTTTGCTCTCTTACTGCACTACCTACTTGTTTTTCAGGTATTTCATATCATAACATATTAATTTTTAAGTACCGCACTGTACTGCTACTGCAAAACGACAGATTTCATGACATATATCAGAGATAATAAACCTAATTCTGACGATGACATTTATAAATTCCTGGGAATGTAATATATATTCCCAGGAATGCTACATATGCCATGGTTAGCGCGACGCTAATACAGCTCGGGGCATTCCGCAGTTCCGGTGCCAGTCTGTATGGAGTCTCTGTGCGTCCTCCCTGTGGAATGTGTCGGTTTCCTCCCACAGTCCAAAGACGTACCAGGTAGGTTAATTGGTCATTGTAAATTATTGTCTGAGTAAGTTACAGCTAACAGGGGTTGTAGGGTTGCTGGGGCTACTTCGAGCCTTGTAAATAGAATGTATATGTAAGAATGAGAAACATTAACAACTTATTGCCCTCTACTGTGCCTATTGTCTTGTTTATTATTTATTGTAATGCCTGCACTGTTTTGTGTACTTTATGCAGTCCTGGGTAGGTCTGTAGTCTAGTGTAGTTGTTTCTGTGTCGTTTTTACATAGTTTAGTGTAGTTTTGTATTGTTTCATGTAGCACCATGGTCCTGAAAAGCATTGTCTCATTTTTACTGTGTATCGTACCAGCAGTTATGGTCGAAATGACAATAAAAAGTGACTTGACTTGATTGATTCCATCCGTACTTTCTCCCTGGCACTAGTATTTCCCCCCACCTCCCCACCACTAGAAAAGCATTTGGCTGCAACCACCCTGCCAAAGTACAATACTCCTTCAATCACTGTCCAATCAGCTGTTTTTGAGCCCAGTCTGGGCTTCTAACCCTGGCAAACCCGAGGCTTAGCCACTGCAGAAACAGAGGAATTTATTCCCTGGAACATAGGAGAATGAGGGGAGATTTGATAAAGGTATATATGCAAAATTATAAGGGGTATAGGTAGGGGTTAATACAAGCAGGCTTTTCACACTGAGGTTGGGTGAGACTAGAACTAGAGGTCATAGTTTAAGGGTGAAAGCTGAAATATTTTTGGGGAACCTGAGGGTGACTTCCTCACTCAGAGGGTGGTGCGATTGTGGAACAAGCTGCCAGTGAAAGTGGTAGATGGGTTCAATTTCAACATTTAAGAGAAAATTGGATGGGAGGGATATGGAGAACTATGGTCCAGGATTAATTAAATACAGAAGAAAGCTCTGTCTGCACCATCTCATCAAGCACTCTTGGGCCAGTATAGTAGAGAAACAGTCTGATTTGTATTCAAGTCCAGAGTTTATAAAGCTTAGTGTTTAATCCAATATTGCACCACTAGTAAAGTTACTGGATGGCAAAGTTCTCTGTTTAAGTCTAAGCACCCCAATGAAATATTTCTTCACCTTGTCATAGTGGGGAGACTTGTCTGTTCCTTAGATCCTTGGGGCAATGCCAGATGGATCTTAGCTCCTGGCAGGTCATCCATGGTGGAAAAGTAAATGGGGAGTTCCAGAGAAAGAGCAATCCAATCAATGTGTTACTTTTTTTTATGTCTCTCTGCACATTGGTCTTTTTAAATGGGTTCTTTTGGGTTTGTGGAGACAAATCTCAAGGTTGTGTAATGTGTACATATTTTGAACATAAATGCACTTTGAAGACGTGACTGGCAGAACCATCACAACGGCATTGAAGATGGAGGAAGGCTGTAGCAGTGAAGAGTCCCCTGAAATCTTTCATTCCATATTCCTGGACCCCGATTTCAACCTGTCAAGGACAGTGTGGTGGCTGCCCATGCATCAGCCTCCCCACATGAAACCAACTCACGCACAGGCCATTAAGGGAAATAACTCCTTGGCAATCAATAAAATGGGTGTGGTTTTAAAACCTTTACCACAAATGTAAGGTCACAATAAAATTAAAACAATATCCATGCATCTGGACATCCAATTAAAATTCTAAGCAGAATAGTACTTGCAGGATGTTTTATTAGCAATGGCTGTGTGAAAACTTTGATAACGCTCTTTCAAATTTCTGTCTGATCAAGCTTTAATCAAATTTCACACCTTTGTCTTTGTACATAGAATTTAAAACTCCATCAGCAGGGTGTAACTGCATTGGGAGATTCCCCAGAAACTGGTGTCATAATATTGGGTATTCTAAACTTGCACTCCATCTGAGACACCATGATGTCAGAGTATTCTGACAACACCCCCCAGAGCTGTAACCTCAGACAACAGGACAAAAGGAACATCACCAAGGCTGGAAAGGTCTATTCTGTGCTGTATCTCTAAATAAAAAAAATTGACCCAAATTTGTCATCAAGCCTAGGCACCGTAATCTCTTCTTCAAGTGCCCCTGGATTTTGTCATAAGTCTGCCAATGATCAAATGGTAGAGCAGACTCAATGGTCCAAATGGCCTACTTCTGCTCCTAAGTCTTCTGGCCCCTTTATTAGGTACACCGGCTGATAATGTAAGTACTTAATCAGCTGATCATGGGGCAGTACCGTGAAAGCATGCAGACATGGTCAAGAGGTTCAGTTGTCATTCAGACCAAACATCAGAATGGGGAAGAAATGTGACTTTGGCTGTGGAATGATAGTTGGTGCCAGATGGGGCGGTTTGAGTATCTCAGAAACTCCTGAGATTTTCTCGCACAACAGTCTCTAGAGTTTACAGAGAATAGTGCAAAAACCAAAAACATCCGAAGTGCAATAGATCTGTGAGTAAAAAAGCCTTGAGAAAGAGCTCAGAGGAGTATGGCCAGACAGGTTCAAGCTGACAGGAAGGCAACAGTAACTTGGATAACCACTTGTTACAACAGTGGTGTGCAGAAGAGCATCTCTGAACACACAACACGTCAAACCTTGAAGTGGATGGACCACAGCAGCAGAAGACCATGAACATACACTCAGTGGCCATTTAATTAGGTATGGGAGGTGCCTAGTAAAGTAGCCAATGAACCTATATATATGGACAGGACAGTAGCATGGTGGTTAGCACAGAGCTTTACAGTGCCAATAATCACTAACCGGGGTTCAATTCCTGCCTTTCTCCCTGTAAGGAGACTGTACATTCCCCCCACTGCCCCCCGTGACAGTTTAGATTTTCTCCAGATGCTTCTTCCCCAAGATGTTCCTTCCCAAATCCCAAATTTATAAAGGTTAGGGTTAGTAAGTTGTGGGTATACTACATTGGCACTGGAAGCAGGGTGACACTCGCGGATTTCATTCAGCACATCCTCGGACTGTGCTGGCTGTGAACACAAACCAACACATTTCACTGTATATTCTTTATCTGTTTTCTGCACATGCGACCAGTAAAACTGATCTTTCAACTGTGCCAAGTGACAGCACTTCTCTATAAGTGCAGTCCACCTCTATAAACCTTGAGTCAATATACGATCATTAAGAACACCCGTCACCCAGGACCTGCCCTCTGCCCATTGCTACCATCAGGGAGAAGGTACAGAAACCTGAATGCACACACTCAACAATTCAGCTTCTCCTCCGCCATTAGATTCCAGAATGGACATTGAACCCATGAACACTAACTCACTACTTTTTGCGTTTCTATTTTTCATACTACATATTTAGTTTATATACTTAATACTGTAATTCACAATTTTTTCACTCTTAATATTTATTGCAATGTACTGCTGCCACAAAATTAACAAATTTCATGGTGATTTTAAGTCTGTTTCTGATTCTGGTCAAGTAAACCTGACATGACAACAGGAAAGCAAACATTCAGTCCTTAATATCCTTCCTGAATGTGAGCTAAAGGTGAAAGGTTTTCAGCAGAACTTGGTGACCCAAGTGCAATGTGGCAACTTGCAAGTCATCCCATTCTCTCTCCTCCCCAGCACCAACTAACAAACATTACTAGATAATGAAACTAAAACACGTTGAAGGAGAGATAGGCCAACATATTACCTGGAAGTTAAAGCCCGACCTAGTAGCATTGTGGTTTACTTCTTCTGAGCAGATGCAGGACCAACTTATTTTAAAAGATCAAAAATTAAACAGAACAAGGTCAGAAATGTATTTGGACCTGAACTGGGATTTGGAAGGGGAGGGGTGAAGTATTCTATTCAGGTTCATATTTTTTGTAATCTCCGGCGAAGGGATATTCTGGTGCTTGGTTGAAGTGGCCTGTGAGGAAAATTGCCAGAGTGCCAATGGTAAAGAGGAGCAGAGCAATCCAGAAGCAAGCCTTGTCGATGACTTTCCCAATCAGAATCCAGTTTTCATTTTCCTAAATGGGCAGAACAAAATAATTGTGTGTTTTGTAAGTTCAACATGATAGGGAGATCACAGACAGCTATAAGAATTATAGGCTGCTATATGTTATATAAAGGGTAGAGAGGTGATTTACCAGGATGCTCCCTGGATTAGAACGCATGTTTTATGAGGATAGATTGAGCGAGCGAGGGTTTTTCTCTTTGGAGTGAAGGAGGATGAGAGGTGACCTGATAGAGGTGTACAAGATGATAGATCGAGTGGACAGCTGGGAGAAATGGCTAATAAATACCGGGGGGGGGGGGGTATAAATTTAAGGTGATTCAAGGAAAGTATAGGGGGACTGTCAGAGATAAGTTTTTTTACACAGAGAGTGGCGGGTGTGTGGAACGCACTGCCAGGGATGGTGCCAGCAGCAGATGCATTAGGGACGTTTAAGAGACTCTTAGACAGGCACATGAATGAAAGAAAAATGGAGGCTTATGTGGGAGGGAAGGGGTAAAATGAACCCGGAGTAGGTTAAAGGGTCAGCACAACATCCTGGTTACGCGAGAGGACACGACGCTGGACCTCCTCTTAGGCAAGTGACTGGAGTGTCAGCGTGGGAGCACTTAGCAACCAATGACCATAATTCTCATTTCTCAAGTTCAAGTTTACAGTCATTCAACATGTATTTGGCTAAACAAAACATCGTTCCCCTGGGGCCAACGTGCAAAACACAGTACAGTCACACACAGCACATAAAGTTGGGATTCAGCACACAGAGTCACAAAATAATATTAGCACAAGTCCCTGAGTGACATGGCCTAAAGATTGACAGGTTGACATAAAGTGTGAGGTGCGTGTTTATGTAAGACAGGATAAAGTTACTGACACTATCATAATAAAACAAGCATTTGTATCAATATGTGAAATAGCAGCAATAAAAGATGAAAAGTGCAGGTAAGAGTGTGTCAATGGGTTGGCGAGTGGGTGATGGGGGGGAACGGGGTGGCAGGGCATTCAGACAGGTGTGCTGGGTCCAACAGCCTGGAGGAAGAAGTTGTTACCCAGCCTGACAGTTCTAGTTCTTGTGCTGCAATACCTTCTGCATGACAGCAGGAGGCCAAAATGATCATGAAAGGATGGGAGGGGTCTTTGAAATATTTAAGATATTTATGAAGAATTATAGGAGTTGTCCACAAGTTACAATCTTAAATTGGAGCGGGGCCAACATTGGAAGCATTAGACAGGATCCTGCAGAGGCTGAGGGACATCTGGTAGGTGGGACGTGCAATATGAAGTGTTCACCATGATCCTATTAGGGAAGGGAAAGGTTGCCAAGTTCAGGGAAGATGGTTGCCAAGAGATATTAAGGCTCTGGTCAGGAGAAAGTCAAGTTTAGGCAGTCAAGGTAAAGATGAAATGATCCAACAAGCTGCAGAAATTATTTTTCTGTATGATATGGAAAGAGGATATTTGGCCCATTGTTCTTTGCTGGCTCCCAGATCCTTCCATCAATTCCATTCCTCCACTTCCTCTCCGCCCAGTGTTTTCCAGTAACCCACTCTCACGTTCAAATCATTCCACCCCGATTCCCCTGCCACCACCTCCACCCTATCTCACGGCCAATTTAGACCAGTCAATTCATCAAACAGCCAGACTTTGAAATGTGGGAGGGTCCACTTCCTCACAAAGAGAAGGTGCAGACTTTGCCTTGACTGCATCAAAGTAGGGTTACTGGAGTTGTAAGGCAGCGGGACCTGGGCAGTATAACAGGCACACATGGACCAGATGGGCCAAAGGGCCTCTTTCTGTGCTGCAGTGCTCTATAATTCTCACTCTTACTGCAGCATCGAGTCACTAATGATATGTAATAGACATCACCCTCCCACTATCAAAGCACACACCCTGAGTGTACAACTCAAAAATGTCTCTCCCACCCTTTCCCCTGCACCCAGGACATCAGAACACTGCATATTCAGTGCCCGAGCATGGTCAAAGCCCCTCAAATCTTTTTGACCTCCTGCTGTCAGGCAGAAGGTACCACAGCATAGAAACCAGAACTCTCAGGCTAGGTAGCAGCTTCTTTCCCCAGGTTGTTAAGACTTCTTAACACCCAGCTGCCACCCAGGCACACATGTACACCCGTACACCCTGTCTGAATGCTTCCGCCTACCCCCCCCCCCCCCCCCACCACCACAACTCGGCAACTCGCTGACACACTCTTATTCTGCACTGGTCACTTTTCAGTGTTACATATATTCATACAAATGCTTGTTTTATTATGATAGTGTCAGTAACTTTATCCTGTCTTACATAAACACGCACCTCACACTTTATGTCAACCTGTTAATCTTCAGGCCATGTCATTCAGGGACTTGTGCTAATATTATTTTGTGACTGTATGTGCTGGATTGTAACTTTATATGCAGTGTATGCTGTGTTTTGCACCTTGGCCCCAGGAGTACAATGTTTTATTTGTCTGTATACACCTGTATGGTTGAATGACAATAAACTTGAACTTAAAATGGATGTTTGACACCAATGTGCATGAGAGGATATTAGGATGGATAAACAACAGCCTACTTAAAGGGATTTAATTTTATAAACAGTGGTGGAAATTGATGTCACCATATGGTGCTCTGCTAAATATTTCGAGTGAAAGATGGCATATCGCACTGGGAACATCAGCCTGGGTTTCATGCCCATATCACTGGAGAGGGATTTGGACTCACTGTTCTGCTAGTGTGACCCATTGGCATCCATGCACATACTCACAGCGCCAAAGTCATTCTTTTCTTTGGTGCTTTCCGCAATAAAGTTGCAGGCGTCGACGCAGGACTTTATCTCCGGGGCAAAGTGAGACAGATTTCTGTAAAGCTCAACTGTCGTTCCAACGTCAATATCTGTGCCCAAGTGATTTAGAAATACAAGCATTATTTGCACAAGTTTAGAGAGGAAAATATTTTATTCTCTTTTTTTAAATTTAGCGATGTTGTGTGGAAACAGGTCCACAATGCCCAATTACCTACTAACCCATATGTCTTTGGAATGTGGGAGGAAGTCAGAGCATTTGGAGGAAACCCACGTAGTCACAGGGAGAACATACAAACTCCTTACGGACAGTGATGGGATTTGAAACCGGGAACAATAGCTCCTTTGAGCCTACTCCCTACATTAGATCAGGGCTGCTCCATGTCTTAACTAATTATCCCCTCAAAACCCCGGCATATCTTTCTTTTCTTTTTAAATCTTTTTATTAATTTTTAAACAAACATAAATGAAACATGAATACAGAGAGTTTGAGAGTACATAGTTAATAGTTTAAATAAACATTCAAATAGATGATAATCCATATATAATAACCTCCCAAACTCATGGTAATTGCGAACAAAAGAAGTAAAAAAAAACAATTAAAAGGGAAAAAGATAACCAACATGGGCCATAGCATTATGTCAAATATATACAGTAGTGCCAATAACTCCGAACCTCCATCCAAATAATTAAGGATAATAAAAGTGAGGTTTAGGAAAAGACAATTTAACTCATATGAAAATGTTGAATAAATGGTCTCCAAGTTTCTTCAAATTTAACTGAAGGATCAAAGACAACACTTATAATTTTTTCTAAGCTCAAACAAGAGATAGTTTGAGAAAACCACTGAAATATAGTTGGAGTTGGAATTTCTTTCCAATTCAATAAAATAGATCTTCTAGCCATTAATGTAACAAATGCAATCATCCGTCGAGATGAGGGGGATAAACGACTATTATCCGCCATTGGTAAACCGACAGGATGTGGTTGGAAATTGATATTCAGAACTGTTGAAATAACACTGAAAATATCTTTCCAGTAATTTTGCAAACAAGGGCAAGACTAAAACATGTGGGTCAATGAAGCAACATCAGAATGACATCTGTCACAGGTTGGATTAACATAAGAATAAAATCGAGCAAGTTTATCCTTAGACATATGAGTTCTATGTACAACTTTAAATTGTATTAGGGCATGTTTAGCACAAATAGAAGAGGAATTGACTAATTGTAAAATTTTCTCCCACTGCTCAGTGGGTATAAGACAATGAAGTTCTTTTTCCCATTCCTTCTTAATTTTTTCTGATAATTCTGGCTGTATTTTCATGATCATATTATAAATGACAGCTACTAAACCCTTCTGACAAGGATTCAGAGCTAAAAAAATTTCCGTAATATCCGATGGACATAATTTCAGAAAAGACTGTAACACATTATTCAAAAAATTTCTAACTTGCAAATATCTAAAAACCCCAGCATACCTGTCGATGTCCATTTCCGAAAGGTTCAATTGACTTACTTCTGTTTTGTGGAAGAGGTTTCCAGATTACAGTATAATAGCAAAATAGATCATAGTCCAGAGGTCCAGACCAATGACGTAGAGGCATCTAATCTCATATGGCCCTCGGGAAATTCCAGTCCAATCAAAGCAACCCCTTCCCTGGAAGACCCTGAAAATGTTGACATGCCCCTAGAAACAAACTGATAACTCATATCGACCACAAGAACACTGAATTGCAAAGCCCAACAGTGTCTCTACTTCCTTAGGAGTCTGCGGAGAATCAACATGAGATCAAAAACTTTGGCAAACTTCTACAGCTGTGTAGTGGAGGATGTATTGACTGGCTGCATCATGGCCTGGTCTGGGTACACCAATGCCTTTGAAAGGAAAATCCTACAAAAAAGTAGAAGATTCAGCCTAGTACCTCACAGATAGAGCCCTCCCAGCCATTCAGTAGGGTGAATGTACGGAAGGCAGCTGGTCCGGATGGAATACCTGGCCGTGTGCTCAGAGTCTGTGCAGGGCAGTTGGCCGGGGTCTTCACGGACATTTTCAGTCTGTCCCTGGCCCAGACAATTGTCCCCACAAGCTTCAAGATCGCCACCATCGTGCCAGTGCCGAAGCATTCCACTGCCACTGGCCTGAATGACTTCCGCCCAGTTGCACTCACCCCCATCATTGCAAAGTGCTTTGAGAGACTGGTTCTATCACATCTGAAATCCTGTCTGCCCACTACCCTGGACCCCCATCAATTTGCCTGTCGCACCAACAGGTCAACAGAGGATGCCATCTCCACAGCACTTCACTCTGCCCTGACCCACCTGGACAGCCCCAACTCTTACATCAGAATGCTGTTCATTGACTTTAGTTCGGCATTCAATACTGTGACCCCCTTCAAGCTGATCGCCAAACTTCGCCAGCTTGGTATCAGCTCATCCCTCTGCAGTTGGACCTTGGACTTTCTGACTAACAGACCCCAATCAGTTAAGTTAGACAACCTCTCCTCCTCCACTCTCACCCTGAACACCGGCGTGCCTCAAGGCTGTGTGCTGAGCCCTCTTCTGTATTCCCTTTTCACCTATGACTGCGATCCTGTACATGGTTCTAACTCCATAATCAAGTTCGCAGATGACACGACGGTGATTGGCCTGATCAGAGGGGATGACGAGATGGCCTACAGGGACGAGGTCCAGCACCTGGGCACATGGTGTGCCAACAACAACCTGACCCTTAACACCCAGAAGACCAAGGAGATCATTGTGGACTTCAGGCATGCTAGGAGCCACACTCACGTCCCCATCTACATCAATGGAGCTGTAGTGGAGCGTGTATCAAGCTTCAAATTCCTTGGTGTCCACATTTCTGAGGATCTCACCTGGTCCCTGAATTCCTCCATCCTGATCGAAAAGGCGCAACAGCGCCTTTACTTCCTGCAGAACATCAAGAAAGCTCACCTCTGCCCCAGGATACTGACGGACTTTTACCGCTGAACCATTGAAAGCATACTCACCAACTGCATCTCAGTGTGGTATGGGAATTGTCCCGTATCGGACTGCAAAGCACTCCAGTGGGTGGTGAAAACTGCCCAGCGGATTATCAGCACCCAATTGCCCACCATTGAGAACATTTATCATAAACGCTGCCTGGGTGGGGGAAAAGCATTATCAAGGATGCATCACACCCTAAGCATGGACTTTTCACTCTCCTCCCATCCAGTAGGCACTACAGGAGCCTCCGCTCCTGCACCAGCAGGCTCAGGAGGAGCTTCTTCCCTGAGGCTGTGACAACGGGTGAACCTCACATCACAGCGCCAAGCAGTATTGCACCCATATTGTACTGTCTCAGTACTTTTATATTTGTATGCTGTAGCACTTACTTTTTATTTGCAGTTATTTTGTAAATAACACTATTCTTTTGCACTTCTGGTTAGATGCTAACTGCATTTCATTAGTTTTGTATCTGTACTCAGCAGAATGACAATAAAGTTGAATCTAATCTAATCTACATGAAACACTGTCATAGGAAAGCAGCATCCGTCGTCAAAGATCCTCACCACCCAGGCCATGCTCTTCTCTCACTAATACCATTAGGTAGAAATGTACAAGAACCTCAGAACTCATGCCACAACAGTTCCTACCCTCAACCATCAGGTTCTTGAGCAAAGGAGGATAACAACGCTCATCTATTGAGGTGTTCCCACAACAAATGATCTCCCTTTAAGGACTCTATCTTGTTATCTCATGTTCCTGTTATTTATCTATATTTGCATTTGTACAGTTAGTTGTCTTCTGCACTCTGGTTGATCTTTCATTGATCCTGTTACAGGTGCTATCCAATGGATTTGCTGAGTATGCCTGCAGGAAAATGAATCTCAGGGTTGTAGATGGTGACATAGATGTACTTTGATAATAAAATTTACTTTGAACTTTGATTGTTGTGTCATTTTAACTGATTCATCTTTGTCCTCTAGAGAAGGAAATCTAATGTTCTTATCTACCCTGGGCCTATATGTGACTCCAGTCCCCGCGGTTGGTTCCTAACTCAACTGGCACCACCAAGGGCTACCAGGTGGACAAGAGTTACTGGGTTTTTACAAGAAAATCAAACTGCTAAATCTTAGGGAAGGGTTATTGTCCTGCTGGGAAATCTGGGAAGTTGATATCCAAACCTATGATCATCTCACCTGCTGCCATATTGTTGATTCTTTTCAGACCGTGTCTGTCTCTTTGTCTGTCAAACATCAGCTCACTCCTTGGCTTTTTGAGAATATATTCCTCTGCTTTGATCATAATCCCAAAGGAACTCCTGCGTCTCGGTTGAGGCTTGTCCCAAGAATCCTCGGAAGACTCTAAATGCATGCCTAGATACCGGGGCAGGAACTCCAGGAACACCTAGAAATAAGACAGTAAGGCCTTAAGATCTAGGAGCAGAATTAGGCCATTTGACCCATTGAGTCTGTTCTGCCATTTCATCATGACTGACCCACTTACCCTCTCGTCCTTTATCTCCTGCCTTCTCCTTCATGCCCTGACTAATCAAGAATCTATCAATCTCTGCCTTAAATAAACGTAAAGACGGCCTCTAAAGCTGTCTGTGGCAATGAATTCCACTGTCTGGCTAAAGAAATTCCTCCTCATCTCTGTTCTAAGTGGACACCCCTCTATTCTGAGGTTGTGCCCTCTGGTCCCCACCATAGGTCTAATGCCTCTATCAAGGCCTTTCACCATCCCATAGGTTTCAATGGGGTCACCCCTCATTCCTCTAAATCCCAGTGAATAAAGGCCCAGAGCCATCAAACACTCTTCATGCGACAAGCCGTTCAATCATAATAACATGAACTTCATTGATATTATTATAGTCATAGTGGCAGAGAGCACTACAGCTGGGACACAGGCCCTTCGCTCCATCCAGTCCGTGCTAAACAGTTATTCTGCCTAGTCCCTAGCTGGGCTGCAGTTAAAGGTGTGGTCCAATCAGCATGTTGAATAAGATGTTGATGAAGCCAAATCTGGAGTATTGTGTGCTGATCGGTTTACCGGTCCACAGGAGAGATATCAATAAAATTGAGAGAGCAGAGAAAATTTGCAAGGATGTTGCCAGCACTGTAGGGCCTGAGCTATGGGTATAATGCCCTGGTTCACATTCCTACTGTTATGCTGTACGTATCTCATTTTGTGCTGTTCTCTGCAACCTGCTTGTTTTCAGCTTATGTTTGGATTATTGTTGAAGATAAGAGATGAGGAGACATGTCTGCCATCCTATTAGGATGGTCGAATTGAAGGGGAGGTTTCTCTGGTGAGGGACACTAACGTTCAGCTTGGGGTTTTTGGAGGGGGGGGGGAGTTCGGGGGAGATGAAGAGAGAAGAGGTCTTAGGATTCGACCCGGAGCAGGACCGTGATTCGACGAAGCCGGAGGTGAGATCGATTAAGGATCAGTGACTTGGGGAAACTGTGAGATGCACATTAGCAGTTCCATTTTTTGTGTTTTCTTTTCTTTTGTTCTTTTCTTTACTAACCCTTTAGTCAAATTGGGAATTATACAGCTAAATCTTTTAACTGTTTGCAGTGTATTGTCTGTTATTTCATGGTGCTCATTTGTAACAGTAACGAATCACGCAGCATCCACACAAACAGGGGGTTTGGGGTGGGCTCGCACCTCAATCTCACACGTTTGGTGGGACTGGAGATTGTTTTCCCTACGCAGCCGAGGAAACCAGGGTGTTTCATGGGGAACGGTTGACTACGTTCAGGATTTTTCTCTCCTGGAGCTCAGAAGAATGAATAACGATTTGATAGAAGTTATCAAAATTATGAGGGGTATAGACAGGGTAAATGCAAGCAGGCTTTCTCCCCTGAGGTTGGGTGAGACCAGAACTAGAGGCCATGGGTTAAGGGTAAAATATTCACCGGGTTCCTGAGGGAGAATTTCTTCACTCAGAGGGTGCTGTGAGTGTGAAATGAGCTGCCAGTGGAATAGGCGGATGTCAGTTCAATTACAACATTTAAAAGAATTTTATATGTACGTGGTCGGGAGGGCTCTGGTCCAATAGCACAGCTTGGCATGGACTAGATGGGCTGAAGGGCCTGTTTCTGTGCTGTAGTGCTCTATGACTCTGGCATGAGGAGATTGTGTCCCTCAACCAGCCCCCTAGTTTGGAGAAATACTCCTTATCAACGTGAATCCACAGAGAAAATCACCATTTTCAAGGAAGGACGGAAAGTAAATTAAATTAATCCCACACATTAATTCCACGGGTGTATAATTTCAGAACTGCTTACGTGTTTGATCTTCTCAGACAAGCTGTGGGTATTGGGTGTCCTCAGGGAGACATTTAAGACAATAACGCAGTTCATTACGATCAGCATCGATACAATCATCACAAATATTAAATATCTGCAATAAAATTGAGCAAACACGTCAACGCAGAGCTGATAATCTTTGCACGCTGCACTTATCCACAATCCGTATCGATGACCTGCCTATGCTAGGGGTGGAGACCTCTCACCCAGACTGGTCCAGATGAAGGGTCGCAACCAAAAATATCGACAGTCCATTTCCCCGAGTTCCTCCACATTCTTGTTTGTTGCCAGAACCTGCAGTTCCTTGTATCTCTATCCCAATGATCCATTTGTAGAGTTCAAATTTCTCCCTCCCCTCCTCCACTATTCCTCACTGACCTTTTACCACTTTCCACCACTTGCACTGGCAGTTCATTCCACACTCTCACCACTGTCTGAGTGAAGAAGTTTCCCTTAATGTTCCCCTTAATCTTTTCACCTTTCACACTTAACCTATGACCTCTGGTTTTAATCCCACCCAACCTCAGTGGAAAAAGCCTACTCGTACTTACCCTATCTATACGTCTCATAATTTTGTATACCTCTATCAAATCTCCTCTCAATCCTCTACGTTCTAAGGAATAAAGTCCTAACCTATTCAGTCTTTCCTTATAACTCAGGTCTTCCAGACCCGGCAACATCCTTGTAAATTTTCTCTGTACGCCTTCAACCTTATTTACATCATTTCATCAAAACTGCACACAATACTCCAAATCAGGCCTCACCAACATCTTATAAAATTTCAACATAACATCCCATCTCCTGTACTCAATACATTGATTTACAAAGGCCAATGTGTGAAAAGATTTCTTTACGACCCTATCTACCTGTGACGCCACTTTCAATGATCTATGGACATCTATTCCCAAATCCCTCTGTTCTACAGCACTACGCAGTGCCCTACCGCTCACCGTATAAAACCTACCCTGGTTGGTCCTACCAAAGAGCAACACCTTACACTTGTCTGCATTAAATTCCATCTGCCATTTTTCCAGCTGATCAAGATCCCTCTGCAAACCTTCCTCACTGTCCGCTACATCCCAATTTTCTGGCATTTTGTGTGTGTTGCTTTGAAATCTGCAGATTTTCTCATGTTTATGTATTGCTGTACAAGACTATTGGCAATAAACGGTTGGTGGAACGCGAATCGAATGCTTAAGGCTTTGTCTCAGTGACATAGCAAGAAGGAGCTAGAGATACTGTAATATAGTAACAAAACCGGACATTTTCAGCAACACACTCAGAATGCTGGAGGAACGCAGCATCTATGGAAAAGAGTATAGTTGACATTTCAGGCCGAGGACTGGGAAAAAAAAGGATGAGGAGTCAGAGTTAGAAGGTGGGGGGAGGGAAGGAAGAAACGCAAGGTGATGGGTGGCACTGGGAGGGGAGGAGGGGCGGTAAAGAGCTAAGGTCAATTGGTGAAAGAGATACAGGGCTGGAGAAGGGGGAATCTGACAGGAGAGGACAGAAGGCCACGGAAGAACGGAAAGGCAGAGGAGCACCAGAGGGATGTGATGGGCAGGTAAGGAGATAAGGGGAGAGAGGAAAAAGGGAATGGGGAATGGTGAAGTTTAAGTTTAACTTTCACCTAAGGCAAACAATTGTCTTTACAAGTAGTGCAAGTATAACAACAAAGTCAATGAAGTCAAAGTAAATGTTATTATTAAAGTACATCCACATCACCATATATAACCCTGAGATTCATTTTCTTACAGGCACTTACAACAGAATAGAATAGGGTGGTGTGGTAGTGTAGTATTTGCAAAACGCTTTACAGTACCAGCCACCCGGGTTCAATTCCCATTACTGCCTGTAAGGAGTTTGGACGTTCTCCCTGTGACCATGTGTGTTTCCTCCAGGTGCTCCGGTTTCCTCCCACAATCCAAAGACGTATCGGTTGGTCATTGTATATTGTCTCGTCATTAGACTTGTGGATTTCTGGGTGGTGTGGCTTGAAGGGTAGGATGGGCCTATTCCGCACTGTACTCAATAGATTTTTTAAAGCTATACACAAACAAGCACATTCAAAGTTTTGAGAACAGCTTCTCATCCTCCACCATCAGATTTCTGAATGGTCCATGAACACAACACAATTTTGCTCTCTTTTTGCAATAATTTTTTTAATATTTCATACTGTAACTTGCAGGAACTTCTTATGCATTATACCATGCAGTTCATAAATATTGCCTTCTTCTGGCATCAGCTCTTTGGGGTGTATGTGGGAGGAAACCAGAGCACCCAGAGGAAACCCATGCGGTCACGGAGAGAACGTACAAACACCTTGCAGACAGCAGAGGGAACTGAACTCCAGTCAATCACTGGTGCTGTAAAGTATTGGACTAACTGCTGTACTGCCGTGTTCACTCCCAATTCTGATTCTGATACTTGTTTTCATTGGTTGAGATGTTAAGTATAAAAGTCAGGAAGTCACATTGCAGCTGTATGAAACTTTGCTTTAGGCACTTTTGGAATACCCTGGGCAATCTTGGTGACTGCGTTACAGGAAGGCATTGGAGAGGTTGCAGAAGAGGTTAACCTGGAAGCTGCCTGAATTAGAGGGTGCTCGCTCTAAAGATGGTTGGACAAACTTGGATTATTTTCTCTGGAGCGTTGGTTCCTGAGGGAGTGACCTGATAGAAGGATATAAAATCATGAGAGGCAGACAGGGAAGATTGTCATTTTCCTCCCCAGAGTGACAATGATAAATAATGTAGGGCATAGATTTAAAGTGAGAGGAAGAAAGTTTAAATGAGAGTAGTTTTTAGACACACAGAATGCTGGGTGCCTGGCACACACTGCCAGGGGAGGTGGAAGAAGCAGATGTGACAACAGTGTTGGGACAGGCACATGAAAGGGCAGGGAATGGAAGGGTATGGACCATCTCTAGACAATTATAGTAGTTTAGCATGGCACCATGATCAGCAGAGACTCTGCTTTACATTTCTCTGTAGTGTAGCATTTTCTAGATTTACAAAGGAGTTATTGGGAAAAAATTGCAAATCACAAAGACTGAGTGAAATATATTCTTAGGCATCAACAGCAGCATTATATTAATTATGGAGAAAAATAGCATTGTAGATCAAAGACAGTCAGCATAAACAGGTGTCCTCAACATTACCACCCTGGGAAAAAGTGCTGGCTGTCTCTCTATCTACTGTGTGACTCTCATAACTTATACTGTACACTTCTATCAAGTCTCTCACCCTCCTTCCCTCCAAAGAGAAAAGGCCTGAATAATATTTAGAAATATATAGGAGCAGAAATAGGCAATTTGGCAATCATCTGCTCTGCCATTTCAAGTGAGAATTGCAACAGATTTGTCAGGCAAGATTTTCCCTCGAAGAAACCATGCGGACTATGGCCTATTTTATCATGAGCTTCGAAACCACATTCTTAATAATCAACTTCAACATCCTCCCAACTACTGACGTCAGACTAATTGGCCTATAATTTCCTTTCTTCTGCCGCTTTCTCTTAAAGAGTGGAGTGACGTTTGCAATTTTCCATTCCTCCAGAACCATGCCAATGAACCAACCAATCAGTATATGTTTGGGACATGTAATGATTTGATCTGTAAAAACAGCAGAACAATGTTTTCCTTGTATTTTGGTACGTTTGACAATAATAAACCAATCGTTTGTTCGCTATGCGCCGTGTCGTATGATGTGGGCGATCACGGTCTCTCCATGACCATGATTGTTCTTGCCAAATTTTTCTACAGAAGTGGTTTGCCATTGCCTTCTTCTGGGCAGTGTCTTTACAAGACGGGTGACCCTAGCCATTATCAATACTCCTCAAAGACTGTCTGCCTGGCGTCAGAGTCACATAACCAGGACTTGTGATGAGCACCGGCTGCTCGTACGACCGTCCACCACCTGCTCCCATGGATTCATGTGATCCTGATTGGAGGGGGGAGAGGGCTAAGCAGGTGCTACACTTTGCCCCAGGGTGACCTGCAGGCTAGCAGAAGGAAGGAGCATCTTACACCTCCTTTGGTAGAGACAGATCAACACCCCACCAACCAAATAATCCAATGCCAATATAAATGACCAAGAACGCACATGATATGATTAGTCAGTTTGGGGACAACACAAGTGTTAGTGAAGCTGTGGGTAGTGACAGGACCTGTTTCTGTACAATATGATACTACCTTAGACACTCTACTGAGGAAGTGTCACTGTGGTTGTACTGAGGGATTGCTGCATTACCAAAGAGACCGTGACCACCACAATTAACCAGTTTTCATTAGATAGGGAAAGGGGAATCAGCTGTGTGTACAGTATGGTAGGGCAATACTTTACAATGCCAGTGACCATTGATCAGGGTTCAATTCCTGCCACTGTCTAAAAGGAGTTTGTATATTCACCATGTGGCTACATGGGTTTCCTCCGGGTGCTCTGGTTTCCTCACACTTTCCAAAGACATACAGGTTAGTGTCAGTAGCTACGGGCATGCTATGTTGGTGCTGACTCCAGCGTAACCTTGGACTGTATTGGTCACTGATGCAAACAACACATTTCACCGTATGTACATTCTTTGTACAAATAAAGATGATCTTTATCTATAAGAGACAGAGAGTGGTTCCCTTCCTAAACCACCCCCCACATTATGTCCCAAATAAACACCAGAGGAAATATCACAGCTCCCTGATGGAGGGACAATTATCGTTAGTCAGTGTTATAAAGGTGAGCAGGGGGTTAGACTAGTTGACCAGCTAAGATTAGACAAGCTTACAAGCATGCTGCTGGGACGTGAGGACCTAAGTTATAGGAAAAGGATGAATAGGTTAAGAATTCATTCCCTGAAGCCTAGGAGAATGAGAACAGATTTAATAGAGGTATTCAAGGTTATGAGGGGTTGTAGTTCATGCTTAATCATTCAACCATATATAAACAAAGCAGTGTTCCTCAGGGGCCAAGGAACATACAGTACCACACAGCACATTCAAGATAGCAAGCACACAAAAAATTTTATATATAGCCAAAATCCCTGAGTGACCTGTCCTGCAAATTGCTGGTGCAGTTTCCAGCTGTCTGCAGACGAATGCAATCCAGCATGTCATTCCATTGATCAAACACTGGAGGGCAGCATCCCCCACTACTGAATATGGATGCTGTGCTACACTGCATCTCGCTTCTCCTCTCCTGGACTGTAGCAGCAGGTAAGCCCATGGCTTGAGGCCTAGTCTGCAGTACAATCCCTGCCGTCTGTCGCGCCAACAAACAAGGGAAGCAGACCTGCGACATCTTGCAGTATCATTGTCCAACAGAGTTTTGCAACCACAAGAGAAACATTTAAGACAATTTCCCTCCATTATACTGCACACCACCTTCCTGCCCCAATCCCAATGTCTTTGATACCTTCCTGTAGCAGGCAAAACACAGTCTGCACCAAGTCCAGCTCCTCTGCCGACGAACAGCTCGCTAATGGGGTAGACTTGCAGAATCCAAATTTCTTAAAGTCCAGCAATGTTTTGCAATCGTAATAAATATGTTTTAAAAAAGACAAAAATAAATCACCTTTGCTTGGTCCCCAAGCACTGCCATCTGACCAGAAGATAGAGTAAATGCAAGCAGGCTTGTTCCACTGAGGTAGTGTGAGACTAGAACTAGAGGTTATGGGTTAAGGGTGAAAGTTGAAATGTTTAAGGAGAACATGAGGGGGAACTTCTTCTCTCGGAGGGTGTTGGGAGTGTGGAACAAGTTTCCGGTGGATGTGGGGGTGATTTCTAAGTTTAAGAGAAGTTTGGATGGAAGGGGTATGGTCCAGGCGCAGGTTGATGGGATTACTTCAGCACAGGCTAAATGGGCCAAAGTGCCTGTTTCGGTGATGCAAAGCTCAATGAGTCTATTAGTTGCCCTTTCCCAGTGCTGTTCACATACATTTGGTACTATTAATATACGTTCAATGGTTAGGTAATGGAAACTCTGCAGCTGTCTTTCCCCTTTGAGACTCGGGTTTACAGTAACACCTGTAACAGCAAAAGCTAGTAATCTCCAAAAGCAAAGTGTAATGGAAAAGCAGGACTCGTTCGCGCACTCCCTGCCTTCTGCTTTCCAGCACGAGTGAATGGTTTGTTCAGTCACTCTTGGACAGTCAGTAGAGGATTAGAACTGACACATCCTCATCCTACAAATCCAGTGGCTTTAACAGTTTCTAGCATGACCACCAGCTAGCAGTTCCATAGCCTCTATCACAGCCCCAATGAGGCTACTCTCAGGTTGGAGGGGCATCATCTCGTATTCCAGCTGGGTAGCCTCCAACCTGATGGCAAGAACATCGATTTCTCTCCCAACCCCTTTTCTCTCCTTCCATTCCCCATTCTGACACCCCCTTACCCCCTTCTCTTCTCCTCGCCTGCTCATCACCACTCTCTAATGCCTCCCCTTTCACTTCCATTCATGGTCCTCTCCTACTAGATTCCATTTTCTTCAGCCCTTCACCTTGTCAAGCTCGCACCTCCCAGCTTCTCACTCAATCCACCCTCCTCCCTCAGCCACCTACCTTCCCCCTCACCTGGCTTCACCTATCACCTTCGAGTATGCACCCCTTTCCCTCCCCCACCTTCTTATTCTGGCTTCTTCCCCTCTCCTTTCCAGTCCTGATGAAAGGTCTCTACCTGAAACATCACCTGTTTATTCCTCTCCATCGATGCTGCTGGACCTGCTGAGTTCCTCCAGCATCTTGTGCGTGTCACTCAGGATTTCCAGCATCTGCAGAATCTCTTGTGTTTAAAGTTATCAAAATGAGATGTAAAATGGTGGTTGTTAACCTTTGATTTCAAATCTTTCCACTGCCCAATCCTGCCATCTCTGTAAATTCCTCAACCTCTGAGTTCTTTGTAGCTCTAGTGAGAATCTCCTGATTTTCATTCCACCATCGAAGTGACGCCTTAAGTGACTTAAGCAGACGCCTTAAGCTGAAGGGGGGGGGGGGGGGTCTGCAGAATGGAATTTACCTCCCTGGACCTTCAAACAAGAGATTCTGCAGATGCTGAAAATCCAGATGCAACGCACACTCAATACTGAAGGAACTCAGCAGGTCAGGCAGCATCTATGGAAAGGAATAAACAGTCTGAGCCCCTTCACCTTTCCCTTCTGTCTTCACCCTGTCAAAAGGCTTCTTAACCTCTACCATCCAAACAGGGTTCTGTTTGGCTGCCCTCATCGTAGCACTGCAGAATTGTGGAAATCTTGGGTGACTTGAAGAAAGTATAGGGGAGATGTCAGAGGTTTTTTTTTTTACACAGATAGTGGTAGGTGTGTGGAATGTGTTGCCGGGGTGCTGGTAGTGGCAGATACATTAAGGATGTTTCAGAAACCCTGGATAGGTACATGGATGAGAGAAAAATGGAGGGTTATATATGAGGGGAGAGTTAGATTAAAGGTGGGCACAACACTGTGGGTCAAAGGGCGTGCTCTGTCCTTTAATGTTCTGTGTTCTATGTCCTAGCAGAAGGCCTTTCAGTGGGTCAAAGACAGCAGAGAAAGACGCTCAGCTAATTCCACTTCACTGTTCTCAGCAGTGTAGTGGAGTGAAAGTTCTCTTTGATAGTGCTCCAGTCAATCATCTCAGAAAGCCCCATTTCATTGTCAATGTGGATATCACTGGAGCTCATTGCCACAAGTGGCTGTGGAGGCTAAGTCATTGGGTATACTTAAGGCAGAGATTGGTCGGGGCATGAAGGGATACGGGGAGAAGACAAGATTGGGACTGAGAGGGAAAATGAATCAGCCACGATGAAATGACAGAGCAGACTCAATGGGCCAAATGGCCTAACTCTGCTCCTTTATCTTATGGTCTTAAGTGTAAAAATGTACAAGAATGCAAGGAGGTGTGTCAGTGGCATGGTAGAGTAGTTGATGGCACGGCAGATTAGCAGTTAGCGTAATGCTATCACAGCGCCAGTGATCCGGGTTCGATTCCGCTGCGGTCGATAAGGAGTTTGTATGCTCTCCCTGTGGCCGCGTAGGCTTCCTGCCACATCCCAGAGACATCTGGGTTAGTAGGTTAACTGCTCACATGGGGTTAATTGGGCCAGAAGGACCAGTTACCGCGCTGTGTCTCTAAACAAATAAAAGATAGGAACAGGAAGAAAGTAAGCACCCTGCCCCCTCAAACCTATTCTACACCAGGGCTCAGCTGCTGCACTCTTCCCTTTCTCCATTGTCCTCATTCCTCCAAAACGTATCAACCCCCACTTTAAAAACATCTAAAGAACCCGCCCCCTACAACCCTCCACAGGGCATGCCACACATTACTTTTATCTATCTATCTACCTATTTATTTATTTATTCATTCATTCATTTATTTTTCTACATACGTGTCTATTAATCTATGTATTTATCTATCTATGTATCTATCAATCTATTTTACTGTCTATTAATTGATTGATTGATTGATGCTCAGCACAGAGTGGGTCCTTTGAGCCACACTGCCCAGCAATCCCCCGATTTAACCCTGGCCTAATCACAGGACAATTCACAATGACCAGTTACCTACCAACCTGTACGTCTTTGGATTATGGGAGGAAAGCAGAGCACCCCGAGGAAACCTACATGGGGTCGGGGAGAACGTACAAACTCCTTACAGGCAGCGGCAGGAATTGAACCCGGGTCACCGGTAAAGCACTGTGCTACCGTGCCGCCCCACTGTCTGTGAAAAGTTTTCAACGTACCTCGGTTTTCAATGACCAGCCCGTAACTTGACACTATGTTCCTTTCTTTGAGATTATCCCACTGCCAAAAACATCTCAACATGACAGAAATTTGCTAAATTGCAGTGTTGATGGAACACTGGAGTTTCAAGTCAGGGTTGCCTCCAACCTGATGGCATGAACGTTGATTTCTCCGACTTGCAGTAATTTTTCCATCTCCCCATTCTTCAGCCCTTTACCTCTTCCATCTATCACCGCCCAGCTTCTGACTTCATCCCCCTCCCCCTCATCTGGTCACACCTATCAGCTGTCAGCTTGCACTCCTTCACCTCGCCCACCCCATCTTCTTCCCCCTTCCTTTCCAGTCCTGAAGAAGGGTCTCAGCCTGGAACATCAACTATTCACTCATTTACACAGATGTTGCCCGACCTGCTGAGCTCCTCCAGCATCTTGTGTCTGTTTCTCAAGATTTCAAGCATCTGCAGAATCTCTCGTGTCTAAATTTTCTAGCCAATTAAGGACAACTAATCAATAGTTTTTTTTTAATACTGGCCTCTTACTGGAAAACTGAGACACTGGTCACTTACTTTGTAATGAGCGGAACATGTAGTGATGTTTCTGGAACTTTCTGTGCAATCAAGAACAGGAAGATAGTTTGTGCCAGAAGAACAGATATGGAGAGAGTACATTTTTGACCTCCAGCTTGGGAGAAAAATAAAGAAGAGAATTAGTAGCAATGTGTTTTACATATCTAACATACACAAATGAGCAGGCATAACATGCAAATTGGAATTAATATTTATTAAAAGCCTGCACAAACTCTATTTTAGGGAGAGCCTCTTCCCCCGCACCCCCTCCATCATCAGATCTCTGAACCCCGGAACACTAAGCAATGCAGGCTCATCCGTAAGCGCTTTTCAAACACAAGGCAGTTCAAAGTGCTTTACATAGAATGAGATATAAAAATCAAACATCACATTTCAGACAATATAAAGAGAATAAAATCACAGAAAAATAAAGAAATGGAAGTTACACTGCAGGAGATTCTAATTAAACACTACAGCAAAAAGAAAAGTTTTAAGCCTCAATTTAAAAGAGCTTAAAGTTCAGGCAGATTTCAGATCCTCGGGAAGGTAATTCAAGATATGTGGAGCACAGTAACTTCACCATGTTTAGTTTTGGCCCTGGGGATGGTAAGCAGACCTGCCCCAGACAACCTGAGGCCTTGGGAAGGTTCATAATGCAGCAAGAGATCGGAGGTGTATTTTGGCCCAAGGCCATTCACTGCTTTACCAAACCTGTAGTGATATTTTAAAGTCAATCTTCTGAAAGACAGGAAGCCAGTGAAGAGATCTGAGAACTGGAGTGATATATTCTACTTTCTTGGTCTTAGTGAGGGCTCTGGCAGTTCTGAATGAGCTGCCACTGTCTGAGGGAGTTTTTACAGAGAACTGTGAAAACGCATTACAGTAGTCAAGCCTACTAAAAGTAAATACATGGTTCAGTTTTCCAGGTCTTGCTGAGACTTTATCTCTCACCATATTTTTTAGATGGTAGTAGGCTGGCTTTGTAATTGTCTTAATGTGCAATTAGAGTCAAACACAGCAAGTTCCACACAGTCAGTGGACAAGTGTACAAATTCCACACAGAGTTAGGATCAAGACGAGGGGCAGTAATACGGATCATTATACCCCTCGAATTTCCATCTCATTACCTTGTGCTGGCAAGAAGTAGACAAGGACCACCAGTGAGGAAATGAGGACACAGGGAGCAATGATGTTGATGACGTAGAACAACGGCTTCCTCTGAATGATTAGGAAGAAGATAATCTCCTGGTACTCAATATCATCCTTGGTGAACTGCCAGTTGATGTTCTTCTTTGCAGGCTTGTGCCTTATTGTCCACTCTCCATTCTCTGTCAGGGAAAAAAAGAGAAATGTTCAGTCTGAAATATCGGAGGTGAACTGTGAGGTCTCAAAATAAAAGGCTGGCTTTTCGCGACAGAGATGAGAAGGGGGTTTCTGCATCCGGGTGGCAGTGAATACTTTACCCGAGTGGACTGCTTTGGCACAGTCACTGAGCTTTGTCAATCAGAAGTCCAGAAATCGAGGGCAGTGGCCAGAGCCCTGAGACTGCAAGTCCACTGGGGGAATCGAAGGCCCGAATCTATGATTCCGGTGGAGGCTGGGGGCCAAAGACAGCCTATCCTAGGGTCAGGGGACTGTGCATATGTGCGGGTGGGTGGGTTGGAGGGAAGGAGGGAGGGAAGAACGGGTTTGTTTTGCCGTGGTTGCTTGGTCACTTGTTGCATTCTGTTTTGCTGTGTTCTGTGTTATTCTGCCGAACGTGGCGGGCGGGCTCTGTAGGTGCCAGAATGTGGGGCATCGCTTGCGGGATGCCCCCGGTACATCCTCAGCTTGCGTCGGTTGCTAATGCAAATGATGCGTTCCACTCTATGTTTCAACGTACCTGTGATAAATAAACTTCAATCTCAATCCGACAGGCAGAGGTAGGTTATTAGATATTAAGGGAATCAACGGATGCGGGATTAGTTCAGGAAAAATGGCTCTGGGGCTGAAGGTCAGAGCATGCATTCAGATTCAGACGTAAGGAGTCACAAGGAGCCATGGAAAAGTACAGCACAGAAACCGGCCCTTCGGCCCATCTAGTCTATACTGAAACACTTAATCTGCCTACTCCCATCTACCTACACCCGGACCATAGCCCTCCACCCTGGTACCTATCCAAACTTCTCTTTATTGTTGAAATCGAGCTCACATGCACCATTTGTGCTGGCAGCTCATTCCACACTCTCACCACCCTCTGAGTGAAGATGTTTCCCCTCATGTTCCCCCTAAACTCCTCACCTTTCACCCTTAACCCATGACCTCTGTGGGAAAAGCCTGGTTGCATTTACCCTATCTATACCCCTCTATATATACCTCTGTCAACTTTCACCTCAATCTTCCAGGTTCAAGGAATAAAGTCCCAACTGATTCAACCTTTCCTTATAACTCAGGTCCTCCAGTCCCAGCAACGTCCTTGAAAATGAAAACATACAGTGAAATGCATCATTTGTGTTAACATACAATGCAGCTAAGGGTGTGCTGGGGGGAGGGGGCCACAATCATCACCATACCTCCCAGCACCAACAGAGCATGCCCACAATTACTGAGGGGAACACGAGCCTAACTGTGGAAGAGCCAGAAACATGAGAAAACTTACTGGGTTCATATAATCAATGTGAGGAGATCATTTGGGATGAGTTGCGTTACGATTGTTGACGCAAATGACACATTTCATTGTATTTTTCGTTGGGAGAGAGTTTCACAGAAATGAGTAAAGAGTAGGATAATTATAGCATTATGTACACCCCAGTCTGAGCTGTGTTGGAATAAAGTTCTCCTGGGTGTGATTTACACAGAGATTAACGTGGCAGTGAGTTGGCAGTAACACCGATTTGGATTTACGTATGGCACGATGGCTCTTCGCAAGATAAAGGGACAGTATTCCTCTGCCAATTTATCTCTGACCTTTTGAAAGTCTTGGTGAGCTGCTAAAGGGCAACAGTGAAGGTATTCCACAGTGCATTCTGGACATGAGCCCATTCTTTAATGGACATCAGGGGGTGGGTTACTGAGACAGCAATGGACACAGCGAACAACTTGTTCACAGAATAATTGATTCCTAATAATGTCATACATGGGAAAAGTCGTCGGGTGAATTACATAGAATATGATCAATACCATAAGACAAAGGAGCAGAATTAGACCATTCAGCCCATCGAATCTGCTCCACCATTCCATCATGGCTGATCCTGGATTCCACTCAACCCCATACATAGGAATGAGTCAGTGACAATGAACTATATATAAAAGTGGGTTATCTGGGAGTGAACTGATTTTAAAACAGAGATCTGACTAACATCGAGAAATCTGAATGACATCAAACCACTCAGTCCCAGAAAGCAGTGGGTCTGCTAAAGAAACACACAAAATGCTGGATGAATTCAGAAGTCATGCAGTATCGATGGAAGTCAATAAACAGTCAACGTTTCAACCTGAGACCTTTCTTCAGGATTAGAAAGGAAGGGGGAAGATGCCTGAATAAAAGTGGTGTAGGGTGTGGGATGGAGGAAGGGGCCCAGGGAGAGGTGATAGGAAGGTGACAAGAGGTAAGAGGCCGGGGGGGGGGGGGGGGGAGGAAGAGGGAAGTTTTTTTTTGGAAGGAGAAATCAATATTCATGCTATCATAGAATTAAGGTGTTGCTCCTACACTCTGAGGATGGCCTCATCTTGGCACAAGAGGCAGCCATGGACCAACTTGTCAGAGCAGGAATGGGAATTAGAATTAAAATGTCCAGCCACCAGGAGGTTCTGTTTTTGGCAGATGGTGTGGAGGTGCTTGATGAAGCGGTCCCCCACTTTACAACAGGTCTCACCTGCCTATCAGCACTCTCTGCGTCCCCTCCTTCCCTTTCTCCTATGGTCCACTCTCCTCTACTATCAGACTTCTTCCTCTCCAGCCCTTGACCTTTCCCACCCACCTGGCTTTACCTATCACCGGTCTATTGCATCCGGTGCTCCCGGTGCAGCCTCCTCTACATCGGCGAGACCCAACGCAGATTGGGGGACCGCTTCGTCGAGCACCTACGCTCCGTCCGTCACAATAGACAGGACCTCCCGGTTGCCACTCACTTCAACTCTGCCTCTCATTCCCATTCGGATATGTCCATACATGGCCTCCTCTACTGCCATGATGAGGCCAAACTCAGGCTGGAGGAGCAACACCTCATCTACCGTCTGGGTAGCCTCCAGCCTGGTGGTATGAACATTGAATTCTCCAATTTCCGGTAATTCCCTCCCCCTCCCTCTTCCCCTATCCCAGGTCCCTCTCTGCCTCTCTCCCCTTTCAACTTTCTGCTCCTTTATCTCTACAGTTCTTTCATGCTTATCCCCTCCCCCCTTTATCTTTCCTCTGATTGGTTTTCCACCTGGCGCCTCTAGGCCCTACCCCCTCCCCTATCTCTATTATTGGGCTTCAGCCCTCTCTTCCTCCCCATTCCTGATGAAGAGTCTCAGCCCGAAACGTTGGCTACTCTTTTCTCACGGATGCTGCCTGACCTGCTGAGTTCTTCCAGCGTTGTGTACGTATTCTTTGATCCACAGCATCTGCAGTTGTATTTTTGTGCTTACCTATCACCTTCTAGCTATCCTCCTTCTCCTCCCCTCCGCACCTTTTCATTCTGGCATCTTCGCCTTTCCTTTCCAGTCCTGATGAAGAAAGAGCCTCAGCCCAAAACATTGACTGTTTATTCATTTCCATAGATGCCTCCTGACCTGCAGAGTTCCTCCAGCATTTTGCGTGTGTTGCTCTGGAGTTCCAGCTTCTGAACACTTTCTTGTGTTCGTGATCTGGGCTAAATACTTGAGGATTGGACTTAGCTTCATTTGTCACATTTATGTCGAAACTTACAGGGTAACGAGTCGATTGTAACAAAACCAGCACACCTCAAGGATATGCTGGGGGCAGCACGCTTCCGGTATCAACATAGCGTACCCACAGCTGACTAACCCTCACCCTACACCTTCTAGGAATGTGCGAGGAAACCGAAGCTCCCGGAGGATGCCCACACAGTCACGGGGAGAACGTGCAGACTCCTAACAGACAGCGCTCAGTGATCAGTGGTCACTGTAAAGTTTTGCACCACCCCTGTCCGCGTCCTGTTTTCCCTCGTACCACCCCAGCGCAGCACTGTTGTAAATGAATGGGTGGCCTGCAAAACTAAATCTCTTACTGTCCCTCTGTGCACGCGATAATAATAAACCGATTTGCCAATTTTCTGACGCGGTGAACACCGTTAGAGATGGAGGACTTCCACTGCTGCCCTAAACATTGGCAGCATAACCGGCAAAAGAAAGAGAAGAGAGGCACATTAGAGCAAAGAGGCAAAAAGCCAAGGCGTACCTGTGAAGTCTTCAGGATCAATGTGGATCCACTCAATCGACTTCCCTTCTTCCGTTGATAGCGACAACCTGACTTCATGGGCATTGTATGATTGAGACCTGAAAACAACACAGAGCCAACTTCTCAGTCAATGTCTTTCTATGTCCAGCTTTCCAGAAAGTTCCATTACCCTGACTGAATGGCAGTTGGATGAAAAGGAAGGGAGTCAGATCCAAGTGGCAAGCATGTTCCATACCATAAAACGGATCTCTTAGAACATAGAAGAGTACAGCACAGGAATGGGCCATTCGTCCCACAATGTGGTGCAGAATCAGCTGTAAAGCAAATCAAAGTTAATCCTTCCTACCTACACCATGCCCATACCCCTCCATCTTCCTCACATCCACGTGTCTATCCACCTGTCTCTTAAAAGCCTCTAATGTGTTTGCCTGTACCACCGAACCAGACAGCACATTCCAGGCATCCACCACTCTCTGAGTAAAAACCTTACCCCTCACATCCCCCTTGAACCTACCCCCACTCACCTTCAATACATGCCCTCTGATGTTAGACATTCCTACCCTGGGAACCAGATACTCTCTGTCCACTCTAACTATGCCTTTTATAATCTTATAAACCTCTAACAGATCTCCCCTCAGCCTCTGGTGTTGCAGAGAAAACAACCCAAGTTTATCCAGCCTCTCATGATAACCCCTGCCCCCTAATCCAGGCAGCATCCTGGTAAATCTCTGCTGCACCCTCTCCAAAGCCTCAACATCCTTCCTATAGTGGGGCGATCAGAACTCTATGCAATACTCCAGATGTGGCCTAACCAGAGTTTTATACGATGAAATGGACTCTTGGCCTCACAGTCATGATCTTGTTATGATCTCGATCTCGTTGAGATCAGGATTGAACCTGGTGTCACGGAACTGTGAGGCGGCAGCACCACCTGCTGAGCCATTGTGCTGCAGCATGGTCAATATTTGGTTGGTGGGGCATTACTGGCAAAGCCGCCCTCCGTCACTCACCTCCGTGTCTTTAGAACAGAGATGAGGTGGGTTTTCTTTAGCCAAAGAGTGGTGACCAAGTTATTGGGTTCTGTATATTTAAAGCAGAGGTTGATAGGTTCTTGATTAGTAAGGGTATCAAAGATTATGAGGAGAAGAGGGGAGAATGGGGTTGAGAGGGATAATAATTATGCCTTGATGGAATTGTGGAGCAGACTTGATGGGCTGAGTAGCCTAAATCTGCTCCTGTGCCTTATGATATATAGATAGACAGACACACAGACAGAGATAGACAGACAGGCAGATAAACAAAGTTAGATAGATAGACAGAAAGATAGACAGATAGTCAGACAGATGGACAGACAGAAAGATAAATAGATAGGCAGACAGAAAGATAGATAAACAGATAAATAAATGATTGATTAGTGCAAAAGAGGAACAGTGAGATAGTACTCATGGGTTCACAGATCATTCAGATATCTGATGACAGAGGGGAAGAAGCTGTTCCTAAAACATAAAGTGTATGGTTTCAGGCTCTTGTACCTCCTCCTTGATAGTAGTAATGATGGTGAGGGTCCTTAGTGATGGTTACCACTGTCTTGAGGTACCGCCTCTTGCAATTGTCCTCGTTGGCAGGGAGGGTTGGAACTGGCTGAGTCTACAAATCTCTGCAGCCTCTTTCGATCCTGATCATTAGAAGCTCCATACTACAGAGTCTCTGGTAACAGACCATATCTCCCCATACTCCTGAAGACGTAGAGCCTGCTTTGTGACTGCACCGATGTGCTGGGCCCAGGCGGTGATGCAAGCAGGAGGGTCCCCCTCCTGTGTAGGTGTTTCCCTATCATATTCATTCCACCTTGGAGTCTCGTGGCTCAGAATATTCAGACCTAAACCCATCTAATGCAGTCCGAGGTAGTGCGTCATGGGATTACCAAAAAAAAACACTGGAACTTTACTCCTAGAAACCTAAAAATACATCATCACACCTGCCACCACCACTCACAGTGCTGGAGAAACGAAGAGCACCCACTGAAGCTCAGGACCCCGTGCTGGCCACCGCAGAGACCAGGAGCAGCAAAACTGTTCTTGGAAAACATATCATAACAACAATACCAACTTTCATAAGTGTAATTTCTTTATAGTACAAATGCCCCAATGTACAGTACTATGCAGAAGTCTTGGGCACATATTTATAGCTCGTGAGCCTGATTCTTGCACAGTATTGTAATAATTTTATGTATTGCACTGTATCTCGGCTGCAAAAAAAATTTCATGACATACGTGAGTGATGATAAACCTGATTCTGATCTGGGTCTCTGTTGTGGACTGAGAGTGGGAAGGGGGCAGGGAAAGGAGTGGGAAGCACCAGAGAGACATTCTGTAATGATCAATAAACCTATTGTTTGGAATCAAATGACCTTGCCTGCTGACTCAGGGCTGGGTGTGTCTGCACCCGTCCCATCCCCTGCCCTTTCTCTGCCATTTGTTCCACACCCCCTCCCATGGCGCTCCACCCTCACCATTCCCAACATCCTTTGCTACCACCAGATTTACAAACTCGCTCTCCGCTCAACGTTAACAAATACAGTACTGTGCAAAAGTCAAGATATATATACGGTACAGTAGGTGCTAAGACTTTTACACAGTACTATATTTCAGAGGACCATGGGCACATACGGAGGTATCGCACACCCTTGGGTTGTTAATGCGAACAATATTTCACTGTACATTTCAATGCAGGTGTGATAAATAAATAAATCTGATTCTAACTAGGACACAGAGATAGTTATTTTAAGAAGCATCTTAAAAGGGGTCGAAAGGTGTAGGAAGGGAATTCTTATGCTTGAGGCTCAGACAGCTGAAGGGACGGAAGTGGAGGGCTGCAAAATAGGGGAGGCCAAGTGTGATGGAATCTGTGATCTTAACTACATGAAACCAAAAAAAAATGTATTTATTAATAATCTTAAATCTATGCACAAAACTGGGGTTGGGGAGACTAGAAGTAGAGGTCAAATGTTGAGAGTGAAATGTGAAATATTTAAGGAAACATGAAGAGGAACATCCTCACTCAGAGAATAGTGAGAGTATGGAATGAGCTGCCAGCCCAAGAGGTAGGTGCAAGTTTGATTTCAGCATTTAAGAGAAAGTTGGTTAAGTACATGGATGGGAGGGGTAGGGAGGACTATGGTGCAGATGCAGGTCAATAGGACTAGGCAGAATAATATTTCAGCATAGACTAGATTCTGTTGTTGGTTCAATTTCTTATCAGATTGTGGGGAGTTGCCCACTTTCTGAAGTTGGTTGAACTCTGTCAGGGGTTGGGCAAGTGTTGCTAAACTTTGTAACTTTGCTTTCTGGTGCAAGGATCTGTCTGTACTCCATGGAGCATGTGGGGATCCTCCGATATCCAGGCAATCTTTTTCTTCTTTTTTTTTTAGATAAGGGTTAAGGGGGGGAGGGTTGGGGGGAGGGTTAAGGGGAGGGGGGAGAGTCAACATTATTTTTCTTACTATTTTATTATCACATTTATTCCTTGTAATTTCTAAAAATTTAATAAATAAATAAATAAATAGATAAATAGAAGTTAAACCACTGGCTCCTCCTACTGCAGTTGCTTGAGGAATGAGTCATGTCAAGTTAGAAATGTTGGAAGTTATTCAGAAACCCTCGACCTATGTGTGCCTCTAACCAGCTGCTTCCAGCGACTTGACAGATACACCGAGCATTTCAGAGGCATTAATAGCATCCTCTCTTCCTCCTGCCACTGACTGAATGAAATTCGATTTCTACACTTGCCTATCTTCCACATTAACAACCGGAATAACCAGATCAGCTTTCAGTTTGAAGGGAACTTAATCCTCTCTCAAAGGATGCAGGAACCCTTACGGATGTGAAGATTCTCTTTATAGCTCTGTTTACCATGAATTATATAAATATATATCCCAAATCAGAAATGAGTCTTGAGGTGGTAACTGGTGACGGACATGTACTTTGATAATAAGTTTACTTTGTACTTTGAACTTTGAGAAGTTAGTGCCTCTGACAGTGCATACCTGTTCAGTAGGATAGTGAGATCTTCATGCTATTGTAAAGATCTCACCATCGTATTGAGGGAGATATGCACAGTCAGAGGCACTAAATTCTCAAAGTCAAAATAAATTTATTAACAAATTACATATACACTCAGTGACCACTTTATTACGAAGCTCCTGAGCCTAAAAAGTAGCAACTTTTTAGTTGCTCATGATCAGAACCAGAATAGGGTTTAATATCACCTGCATATGTCATGAAATTCGTTAACTTTGTGACAGCAGTACAATGAAATACATAATAATATGAAGAAAAAAATTCTGTGAATTACAGCAAATAATATATACACTAAATAGTTAAATTAAACAAGTAGTGCAAACAAACAGAAATAATGAGTAGTGATGTAGTGTTCATGGGTTCAATGTCCATTCAGAAATCAGATAGCAGAGCGGAAGATGTTCCTGAATTGCTGAGTGTGTGTCTTCAGGTTCCTGTATCTCTTCCCTGATAGTAACAATGAGAAGAGGGTCTCTTGCTACTGTAAAAGGCTTCCGTAAACCATCCACTTCAAAATCCAATGTGTTGTGCCTTCAAAGTTGCGCTTCTGCACACTACTGACGTGGTTATTCGAGTTAATGTCGCCTTCCTGTTAGCCTGAACCAATCTGGCCATTCTCCTCTGACCTCGCTCGTTAAACAAGGCATTTTTACTGCCGGTCGCTAAACTTTTATTGTTTTTGTCACCATTCTCTGTAAACTCTGGTGTTATCATTGTCAAGATAGCATTAGCGAACAACGTGACCAACCTGCAGATGGTTCATGAAACTACATTTACTGCTTCTGTCAGATATGACTCTATTACTATACTGTGTGCAATTAGTGCAATTGGAACCTGTGATTTACATTTTGATGGAGTGTTTTTGGGGCCAATTGAGCAATCTGGTGATTTTCTGTCTCTAGGGGAGTTCGATGAGGATTGGAGCAGAGTCTGCACCCTGGAAGCCTGGAGCCCATGATCAACTCTATTGCTTCTCTCCGGTTGAGGTGTCGAGGGCAAGAGTCCTCCGTTGCTTCTCTCCAACTGAGGCGTTAGAGCACGATCCCACGATTGACTCCATTACTTCTCTCCGACTGAGGTGTCGAGGGCACGAGCCCTCCATTGCATCTCTCCAATTGAGGCATTAGAGCACGAGCCCACGATCAACTCCATTGCTTCTCCCTGACTGAGGCGTTAGGAGTGCGAGCCCTTGGTCAACTCCATTGCTTCTCTCTGACTGAGGCATTACGAGCCCATGATGGACTCCATTGCTTCTCTCTGGCAGAAATGTCGAGGATGCAAGCCCACGATCGACTCCATTGCTTCTCCCTGACTGAGGCGTTAGGAGTGCGAGCCCTTGGTCAACTCCATTGCTTCTCTCTGACTGAGGCTTTAGGAGTGCGAGCCCTTGGTCAACTCCATTGCTTCACTCTGACTGAGGCGTTAGGAGTGCGAGCCCTTGGTCAACTCCATTGCTTCACTCTGACTGAGGCGTTAGGAGTGCGAGCCCTTGGTCAACTCCATTGCTTCTCTCTGACTGAGGCTTTAGGAGTGTGAGCCCTTGGTCAACTCCATTGCTTCTCTCTGACTGAGGCTTTAGGAGTGTGAGCCCTTGGTCAACTCCATTGCTTCTCTCTGACTGAGGCTTTAGGAGTGTGAGCCCTTGGTCAACTCCATTGCTTCTCTCTGACTGAGGTGTCGAGTGCTTGAGCCCACGATTGACTCCATTGCTTCTCCCTGACTGAGGCGTTAGGAGTGCGAGCCCTTGGTCAACTCCATTGCTTCTCTCTGACTGAGGCTTTAGGAGTGTGAGCCCTTGGTCAACTCCATTGCTTCTCTCTGACTGAGGCTTTAGGAGTGCGAGCCCTTGGTCAACTCCATTGCTTCTCTCTGACTGAGGCTTTAGGAGTGCGAGCCCTTGGTCAACTCCATTGCTTCTCTCTGACTGAGGCTTTAGGAGTGCGAGCCCTTGGTCAACTCCATTGCTTCTCTCTGACTGAGGCGTTAGGAGTGCGAGCCCTTGGTCAACTCCATTGCTTCTCTCTGACTGAGGCTTTAGGAGTGCGAGCCCTTGGTCAACTCCATTGCTTCTCTCTGACTGAGGCTTTAGGAGTGCGAGCCCTTGGTCAACTCCATTGCTTCTCTCTGACTGAGGCGTTAGGAGTGCGAGCCCTTGGTCAACTCCATTGCTTCTCTCTGACTGAGGCGTTAGGAGTGCGAGCCCTTGGTCAACTCCATTGCTTCTCTCTGACTGAGGCGTTAGGAGTGCGAGCCCTTGGTCAACTCCATTGCTTCTCTCTGACTGAGGCGTTAGGAGTGCGAGCCCTTGGTCAACTCCATTGCTTCTCTCTGACTGAGGCGTTAGGAGTGCGAGCCCTTGGTCAACTCCATTGCTTCTCTCTGACTGAGGCGTTAGGAGTGCGAGCCCTTGGTCAACTCCATTGCTTCTCTCTGACTGAGGCGTTAGGAGTGCGAGCCCTTGGTCAACTCCATTGCTTCTCTCTGACTGAGGCTTTAGGAGTGCGAGCCCTTGGTCAACTCCATTGCTTCTCTCTGACTGAGGCTTTAGGAGTGCGAGCCCTTGGTCAACTCCATTGCTTCTCTCTGACTGAGGCTTTAGGAGTGCGAGCCCTTGGTCAACTCCATTGCTTCTCTCTGACTGAGGCTTTAGGAGTGCGAGCCCTTGGTCAACTCCATTGCTTCTCTCTGACTGAGGCTTTAGGAGTGCGAGCCCTTGGTCAACTCCATTGCTTCTCTCTGACTGAGGCTTTAGGAGTGCGAGCCCTTGGTCAACTCCATTGCTTCTCTCTGACTGAGGCTTTAGGAGTGCGAGCCCTTGGTCAACTCCATTGCTTCTCTCTGACTGAGGCGTTAGGAGTGCGAGCCCTTGGTCAACTCCATTGCTTCTCTCTGACTGAGGCTTTAGGAGTGCGAGCCCTTGGTCAACTCCATTGCTTCTCTCTGACTGAGGCTTTAGGAGTGCGAGCCCTTGGTCAACTCCATTGCTTCTCTCTGACTGAGGCTTTAGGAGTGCGAGCCCTTGGTCAACTCCATTGCTTCTCTCTGACTGAGGCGTTAGGAGTGCGAGCCCTTGGTCAACTCCATTGCTTCTCTCTGACTGAGGCTTTAGGAGTGCGAGCCCTTGGTCAACTCCATTGCTTCTCTCTGACTGAGGCGTTAGGAGTGCGAGCCCTTGGTCAACTCCATTGCTTCTCTCTGACTGAGGCGTTAGGAGTGCGAGCCCTTGGTCAACTCCATTGCTTCTCTCTGACTGAGGCGTTAGGAGTGCGAGCCCTTGGTCAACTCCATTGCTTCTCTCTGACTGAGGCTTTAGGAGTGCGAGCCCTTGGTCAACTCCATTGCTTCTCTCTGACTGAGGCGTTAGGAGTGCGAGCCCTTGGTCAACTCCATTGCTTCTCTCTGACTGAGGCGTTAGGAGTGCGAGCCCTTGGTCAACTCCATTGCTTCTCTCTGACTGAGGCGTTAGGAGTGCGAGCCCTTGGTCAACTCCATTGCTTCTCTCTGACTGAGGCGTTAGGAGTGCGAGCCCTTGGTCAACTCCATTGCTTCTCTCTGACTGAGGCGTTAGGAGTGCGAGCCCTTGGTCAACTCCATTGCTTCTCTCTGACTGAGGCGTTAGGAGTGCGAGCCCTTGGTCAACTCCATTGCTTCTCTCTGACTGAGGCGTTAGGAGTGCGAGCCCTTGGTCAACTCCATTGCTTCTCTCTGACTGAGGCTTTAGGAGTGCGAGCCCTTGGTCAACTCCATTGCTTCTCTCTGACTGAGGCGTTAGGAGTGCGAGCCCTTGGTCAACTCCATTGCTTCTCTCTGACTGAGGCGTTAGGAGTGCGAGCCCTTGGTCAACTCCATTGCTTCTCTCTGACTGAGGCGTTAGGAGTGCGAGCCCTTGGTCAACTCCATTGCTTCTCTCTGACTGAGGCGTTAGGAGTGCGAGCCCTTGGTCAACTCCATTGCTTCTCTCTGACTGAGGCGTTAGGAGTGCGAGCCCTTGGTCAACTCCATTGCTTCTCTCTGACTGAGGCGTTAGGAGTGCGAGCCCTTGGTCAACTCCATTGCTTCTCTCTGACTGAGGCTTTAGGAGTGTGAGCCCTTGGTCAACTCCATTGCTTCTCTCTGACTGAGGCTTTAGGAGTGCGAGCCCTTGGTCAACTCCATTGCTTCTCTCTGACTGAGGCTTTAGGAGTGCGAGCCCTTGGTCAACTCCATTGCTTCTCTCTGACTGAGGCTTTAGGAGTGCGAGCCCTTGGTCAACTCCATTGCTTCTCTCTGACTGAGGCTTTAGGAGTGCGAGCCCTTGGTCAACTCCATTGCTTCTCTCTGACTGAGGCTTTAGGAGTGCGAGCCCTTGGTCAACTCCATTGCTTCTCTCTGACTGAGGCTTTAGGAGTGCGAGCCCTTGGTCAACTCCATTGCTTCTCTCTGACTGAGGCTTTAGGAGTGCGAGCCCTTGGTCAACTCCATTGCTTCTCTCTGACTGAGGCTTTAGGAGTGCGAGCCCTTGGTCAACTCCATTGCTTCTCTCTGACTGAGGCTTTAGGAGTGCGAGCCCTTGGTCAACTCCATTGCTTCTCTCTGACTGAGGCGTTAGGAGTGCGAGCCCTTGGTCAACTCCATTGCTTCTCTCTGACTGAGGCTTTAGGAGTGCGAGCCCTTGGTCAACTCCATTGCTTCTCTCTGACTGAGGCTTTAGGAGTGCGAGCCCTTGGTCAACTCCATTGCTTCTCTCTGACTGAGGCGTTAGGAGTGCGAGCCCTTGGTCAACTCCATTGCTTCTCTCTGACTGAGGCGTTAGGAGTGCGAGCCCTTGGTCAACTCCATTGCTTCTCTCTGACTGAGGCGTTAGGAGTGCGAGCCCTTGGTCAACTCCATTGCTTCTCTCTGACTGAGGCGTTAGGAGTGCGAGCCCTTGGTCAACTCCATTGCTTCTCTCTGACTGAGGCGTTAGGAGTGCGAGCCCTTGGTCAACTCCATTGCTTCTCTCTGACTGAGGCGTTAGGAGTGCGAGCCCTTGGTCAACTCCATTGCTTCTCTCTGACTGAGGCGTTAGGAGTGCGAGCCCTTGGTCAACTCCATTGCTTCTCTCTGACTGAGGCGTTAGGAGTGCGAGCCCTTGGTCAACTCCATTGCTTCTCTCTGACTGAGGCGTTAGGAGTGCGAGCCCTTGGTCAACTCCATTGCTTCTCTCTGACTGAGGCGTTAGGAGTGCGAGCCCTTGGTCAACTCCATTGCTTCTCTCTAACTGAGGCTTTAGGAGTGTGAGCCCTTGGTCAACTCCATTGCTTCTCTCTGACTAAGGTTTTGAGTGCTCAAGCCCTTGATTGACTCCATTGCTTCTCTCTAATTGAGGTGTCGAATGCTTGAGCCCATGAACGACTCCATTACATCTCTCTGACTGAGGTGTCGAGTGCTTGAGCCCATGAACGACTCCATTACATCTCTCTGACTGAGGTGTCGAGTGCTCGAGCCCATGAACGACTCCATTACATCTCTCTGACTGAGGTGTCGAGTGCTCGAGCCCATGAACGACTCCATTACATCTCTCTGACTGAGGTGTCGAGAGCATGAACCCATGATCGGCTCCATTACTTTTCTCCAATTGAGGCGTCAAGCAAGGTTGAAGTTGACGAGAATGAGAGTGGAGGATGGGCGGGTGTTCGTCGACGTCTGCCAGCGTTTGACCGGTCTTCCTCTCCCTCTTGCCAGCTGCTGTCAGAGGAACGTGCAGGAGTCTTGGGATCCACATTGCCAAGATTGTTGTGGCAAGGCTGTGGACTTGTCTTGGGGAACTCTGAGGTGCATATTACATGGGTTCCTGGGTTCTGGTCACTCTTCCTTCACTATTTTTGAGTGGTTTGATCAGGGCAATTAATGCAGACTGGGGCACTTTGGCAAAGAATGGCCCCGTGGACTGTGCTGATTAGCGGTGCGGTGCTGAACTGAACTAAACTAAACTCTACTGGACTCCTGGTTTGATGTTTGACATTCTACGCGGTGTCTGGTCGCTCTTTGCTGTTTGTACAACTGCTCTTTGATGTTTTCCTGAAATAGTTCCATGGTGTTTCTTTGTTTTGTGGCTGGCTGCAGGAGGATGGATCTCAGTTTTGTATACGTGCTTTGATCATAAATGTACTTTGAACTTTTGACTGTTGTGCATGAAAATTCCAGGAGATCTGCAGTTTCTGAGATACTCAAACCACCCCATCTGGCACCAGCAATCAATCTACAGTCAAAGTCACTTAGATCACATTTCTTCCCCATTCCAACATCTGGTCTGAACAACATCTGAACCTCTTAACCAGGTCTGCATGCTTTTATGTATTGAGTTGCTGCTACATGATTGGCTGATTAGATATTTGCATTAATGAGTAGGCATACAGATGTTCTAATAAAGTAGCCACTGAGTATGTATCCCATTCCAGAAACAAAAGCATGAAGATCTCACTATCCTACTGAGGGATGTAGGCTCAGCCAGAGGCACTAACTTCTCATAGTTCAGAGTAAGTTTATTATCAAAGTACTTATAGGTCATCATTTACGACCTCACTTTCTTACAGGTATTCACAGTAGAACAAAGAAATACAACAGAATAAATGAAAAACCACACACAAAGACAAATAACTTGTGGATGATTTAAAATTTCTGTCGGGGTGTAAAAGACACAATGGCAACTATTTCAAAGAGAACAAAAGACATAGTCCTGGTGTAGTGTCCTAACCAATGCTTATCCATTGATCAAGGCTGAACTTTATTTGTCACATACATTGAAATGTGTCACAAATGTGCTGGGAGCAGCCTGCAAGTGTTACCACACATCAAGTGCCACATAGCAATCCCACAACTCACTAACCCTAACCTACGTGTCTTTGGAATGTGGAAAGAAAGCGGGAATTCTGGAGGAAACCCATGCAGTCACAGGAGAATGTACAAACTCCTTACAGACAGCGGCAGCAATTGATCGCTGGTCACTGGCGCTGTAAAGCATTGTGTGGACTACTACACTACTGTGCCACCCGACAGCAGTACTGCGCCGCCCCTCTACACTACCGAATAGTGGTAAATATATACAGCATACAACATAGAGTACAACCAACAGGCTCCTTAACCAATGTGGATAACGTTAGTCACCACTAATCTGAACTGATTCTATGACTGATAGACTCACTTTCAAGGACTCTCAGTATTATTCATCATTATTTGCACACTTTGTCTTCTTTTGCACATTGGTTTTTTTGTCAGTCTTTGTTTATATATAGTTTTTCATTAATTCTATTGTACTTTTTTCCTCTAAATGCGTGCAAGAGAATGAATCTCAGGGGTGTATATGGTAACATAAGCATACTTTGGTAATAACTTTACTCAGAACATATTGACTGTTGAGCTTTTCATGACATGCTTCATTTACCGTGGAGAAAGGTGCTGTTGGAATGACTTCAAAAACCTCTTTTCATTTAAACACTGACAGAGTTTGTTCATTCATTATGTGCCGTGTTGTATGACATGGGACATCATGGTCTTTCCATGGCCATGATTGTTCTTGGCAATTTTTTCTACTGAAGTGGTTTGCCATTGCCGCCTTCTGGGTGGGTGAGGGGCTGCCAAGCAGGTGCTACACCTTACACAAAGGTGTCCTGCAGGCTAGCGGAGGGAAGGAGCACCTTACACCTCCTTTGGTAGAGACTTTATATGCACTCAACACCCACTGACGTGGTAAATGTTTAATTATTTATAATACAGTGCTATTCTGGCCCTTCCAACCTTACAAGCCACACTGCCCACCAACCCCACCTATTTAACTCCAGCCTAACCACAGAACGATGTACAATAACCAATTAACCTAGCTAAGGCATAATATTTTAGAAGGCCATCAGATATCAGGGAGTGAGGTATGAGATGGATATTTGGATAGACCTGGTGGGAGCTTGCTTGCGAAGGAATAAAGAAACAGCCATGGAATTCCCATTCCCAGTTGAAAAGTTCCAAGTTCAAAGTCCAAAGTAAAGGATGTATACGTCACCATATGCTACCTTGAGATTAATTTTCTTGCTGGAATTTACAGGAGTATAAAGAACTACAATAGAGTTTGTTGTCGATCCTCTCTGCGCCTGGTGGCACACTGGGAAGCAACCTTTGCCATTTTCTTAGCCTTTGCCTGTTTTATTTAAAACAAAGCTGACTTGCTAGCTTGATGCTCAACCCAGCACAGATGGAAAATGTGCAAGGAGCCGGCCGGATTCGAACTCAGGACCACTCGCCTCAAAGTCCACCACACCACCGGCTAGTAATTCATGGAAACAAACAACCAATGTGTAAAAGAAGGCAAATTGTGTCAGTAATAAAAACAGTAAATACATTGGAGTTGCAGAGTCTGCAGTTCGTGAAGTCAGTTCAGTGTTGAAGTGAGTGAAGTTATCCACGCCATTTCAGGAACCTGATGGTTGCAGGGTTATAACTTCCCAAACATGGTGGTATGGGGCGCAAGGCTCTTGTACCTCCTGCTCATACCCCAGTGTACCCCAGTGCTCTATTCCACATCTTCGCCACTTACCTGAAGACAAGGGAACAGTTTTGCCAATCGAAAGGGAAGTATGTCACAGCAATAGGACAGTTGCTTCGATATATCGCAGGTGGCAGCCAGTATATATCACCAGTATTGTAGACAAGAACATTGGCATAGTAAGCGACTTCAAACTGACCATCAACGCTGGAGTAGGAGAGAGCAAATCCAACAATCAGAATTCTGCAGTCCAGTTTTGGTCACAGTACAGAACAGTGCAGCACAGAACAGGCCCTTTGGTCTACAATGTTGTGCTGACCTTTTAACCTTTTCTGAGATCAATCTAACCCTGCCCACCCCCCCCCCCACCCCCACATAGCTGTTCATTTTCCTTCCTACAACATAGAACGTTGAACATTACAGCGCAGTACAGGCCCTTCAGCCTATAATGTTGTACTAACCTTTTAACCTACTCCAAGATCAATGTAACTCTTCCCTCCTACATACTCTCGATTTTTCTTTCATTCATGTTCCTATCTAAGAGTCTCTGAAATGTCCCTTATATAGCTGCCTCTACCACTGCCCCTGGCAGCACGTACCACACACCTACCACTCTCCGTGTGAAAAAAAAACTACCTCTGAAATCCCCCTATATTTCCCTACAATTACCATCAACTTATGATCACTCATATTAGCCATTTCCACCCTGAGTAAAAGTCTCTTGTCCACTCAAGCTATACCTCTTATTGTCTTGTACACCTCTATCAAGTTGTCTCTCATCCTTCTTCTCTCCAAAGAGAAAAGCCTTAGCCCACTCAACCTATCCTTATAAAACATGTTCTCTAATACAGGCAAGGCAGTACACTGGTAAATCTCCTCTGCACCATCTCTAAAGCTTCCACATCCTTCCTATAATGAGGTGACCAGAACTGAACACCAAATTCCAAGTGTGGTCTCACCAGAGTTTTATAGAGCTGCAACATTACCTCGTGGCTCTTGAATTCAACTCCCAAACTAGTGAAGGGCAACACACAGCACACCTTCTTAACCACTCTATCAATGTAGCCGTTAGTTGAGAACAAACCTAAACTGTGGAGAGACCCAGCACTGTAAGACACACTTCCAAACAACTAAGTTCCAAGTCAAAAAAGTATGCTCAAACTTTCATTAAACAACCAGGAAAGACAAGCAGTCACATAGCGATCTTAGAAATTAGTCTAACCAAATTGGCAAAATAATAAAATAAGCAGAACAAGAGTAATTAGCAGTCAACGAACAAAAATTCATCCCTGGCTCACCCCCTCTCAAAACTAAACTAAACTAGCAAGGACAAAGCATGAATATGTGACTATACTCATTTGCTTCCAGCATGCTTCAACCCACGTGACAGATTACTGTAACCCATAATAAATGCACAACACGTGGCTCCTGCAATCAACTTGTGTGGCATCTTTGAGGATCTATGGATGTGGCACCCAAGGTCCCTCTTTTCCTCCCCACTGCTATCGTTTGGGTATATAAAGGTATAGGAAGAACATCGTTAAGCTCGAGAGGGTGCAGAAGAGATTTATGAGAATGCTGCCTAGGCTAGAGGACCTGAGATTGGTCAGTCTGGATTTTTATTCCTTGGTGTGCAGGACAATGAAGGTTGACCTCATAGAAATGTACAAAATCATGAGGAATATGGTAAGGTCATAGTCTTTTATTCTAGGATTGGGGAGTCAAAACCTAGAGGGCACAGGTACAACATAAGTGGGGAGAGATTTAAAAGACTCAAGGAATAGTTTCTTTAAACAGACAATGGCCATCACAACCGGAACATTTGCATTTTCACAATCGATCAGATACTGTACACTCCCTGATGGTAGTCATGAGAAGGGGGCACCTACTTGTTCTCAAGGACGATATCAGGAAGCCAGACCAAGGTGGAAGGGACTCTCATCAGGTCTATTCCATCATATTCGGATGTGTTCCAGGACATGCGATAATCGCTCCATTGCTGTTGATAGAAAGGAAATACACATCCTCATTGATCCATATAATTCCCATTCATGCTTGTACAACAGAGGAGAAAGGGCAGTGTCAGGGTCACTAGTGAACTCAAGTATAGGAATCCCAGAGACAGAGGCAATTCAAACAAAAGATTTATTCCAGAAATTATCCAGCAAAACTGACAAGAACTCAGGCAAACAGAACAGAATCTTGACGAACTGAAATCATTCACAATACACAGAAGAGCTTGGTCAGAGCTTCACCCGACGAGGATCAACCACGGCTGAGCATAGAGGGGTCAGCAAGACCCCCTGCAACATGCCCTGGAGCATGTAGGAATTCAGGATCAATTAGACAGCCCCAGTGTCCAGAACAAGCAAGAACCCCCAAAGGCAACAAGCACAATGCAAGACATTGAAATTTCTGTGCTAATTCAACAACCACAAATTGGATAAAGGTGATAAATACAAAGAGAATTTAACAATCCCCATGATCCCAAATGAGACACCTGTAACACAAAGAGAAAACCCAGAGCTGGTCCAAAGACAAATGATTAGACATAAAAGGTAAACAATTCGAGGACAATGCAGACCCATGAACACAGACACCAAGAAAATAATAAGTGAAAAAGATATTTTTTTAACCAATCCCTGGCTGTGACACAGAGGGTCAGAGTGAAAATAAACGCGACCAATGAAATCGATTTTAAAAATCCCATGACCGCGTGGGCCTCCCCGGGTGATCTCATTCCCTCATGCAGAGCACCAGGAGAAAAGTTACACGGTCACAACGAGAACATACAGTCTTCTTGCAGACAGTGCAGGAATTGAATCCCAATCTTGCAGGTGGCACTGTAAACCCTAAGTTCTCAGCTCACTAGTATGACACACTGGGTCTTTTGGCAATCCCAGAATGATTCCCCACAACAACCCTTCATTCTGTTGTTGCTTTACCTTGTACTACCCTCGGTGTCCTGTACCTCAATACCTGGGACAATAACAAACCTATTTACCAATAGCAAAGTGAAGATGTAGAGGGATATAGGCCTAATGCAGGCAAATGGAAGTTGTGTAGAGCAGCATCAAGTTTGGCAAGTAGAGGGTGAGGTGATAGGGCCTTCTCTGTGTTGTTAATTGTGTGATTCCAGATTGATTAGCACCATGAGGACATTCAGCCCTTTAAGTCAGCCCCATCATTCAATCATAACTGATTTATTATCCCTCTCAACGCCATTCTCCTGCCTTCTCCCCATAACCTTCGACATGATTACTAATCAAGAATCTATCAAGCTCCACTTTAAATAAACTCAATGACTTGGCCTCCACAGTTGTCTGTGGATTCCACAGATTCACCACCCTCTGTCTAAAGAAATTCCTCCTCATCTCTGCTTTAAAGGGACATCTTTGAACTCTGAGGTTGTGCCTTCTGGTCCTAGACTCCCCCACTATTGGAAACGTCCTGTCCACATCCACTCTGCGTAGGCCTTTCAATATTCGATAAGTGGGACCATATATACATCAAAGTATATCATGAAATGCATCATTTTTTGTCAAATCAAATCAGCAAGGGTCCTGCCGAAAGGTCTCGGCCTGAAATGTCAACTGTACTCTTTTCCATAGATGCTGCCTGGCCTGCTGAGATCCTCCAGTATTTTGTATGTGTTACTCAGATCAGCAAGGAAGTGTCCCAGTGCTTCCAGTGCCAACATAAATGTCCATAACTTACTCAAGTTAACCTATATATCTTTGAAATTTGGGAGGAAAGCAAAGCAACCAGAGGAAACCCAAGTGATCACAGGGAGAATGCAGAAACTCCTTAAAGACAGTGGCAGGAATTGAACCTCAATCTTACAGCTGGCATGGTAAGGCATTATGCTAACCGCTATGCTACTGAGCCATGTTATTAATCTATTATTGTTATTGTTCATTTATAATCATGCTGAACATTTGTGGTTCGTCAATTGACCAAAGGAGGTGTGAGGCATTCCTTCCCTCCACCATCCTACAGGTCACCCTTGGGCAAGGTGTAGCACCAGCTTAGACCCCCCCCCCCCCCACCCCACCCCAATCAGGATATCAGGGTCACATGGGAGCAGGTGGTGGATGGTCGTATGACAAGTCCTGGTTATGCGACCACTGACGCCAGGCAGACAATCTCTGAAGAGTGTTGATAATGGCTGGGGTCACCCGTCTTGTAAAGACACTGTCCAAACGAAGGCAATGGCAAACCACCTGTGCAAAGAAATTTGCCAAGAACTATCATGAACATGGATAGGGCCATGATCACCCATGTCAAATGACATGGCACACCAGGAAGAAGATTGTGGGCATGCACATTCTAACAAGGAGCCTGCTGGCCCTGGACTCTTCCAGTCTCACTCCCACATGCCCAGATGCCCATTTATCTGCAGACATTATTCCCAATCAACCGTCACAAGTTCCTGCTTAATTAGCCCAGATTTGAACTTGTGGACCATTCCTAACTTTTCCCATAATAGAATGAATTATGCTCATTGTTCCCGAAGTGGTCCCTCAATGACACTTCAGACTCTTACCCACCCTTACCCAGCTTCCTTTCTCAAGAGGAGGTGAGATATTTCACCACCACCACCCCCCCCCCCAACTTTCTATTTGAGCTATCTGGAGAATTCTTGAGAAAATCTTTTTAGGCAGGCTCTCGACCCGAAATGTTGACTATTTATTCCGCTCCTGACTTGCTGAAAGTATTGCTTGCTGAAGTATTTTGTGTGTGTTACTCTGGATTTCCAGCATCTGCCCAATCTCTTGAGTTTACTACTACTACTACTATGTCGACTCAGGCCTAGGGGACCGGCGTCGGGCACGATGACGGACTCTCCACTCCTCCCTCTCCCTCATCAGTGTGTGTGTTCAGTTCATCTACATTAACTGCACTGCTATCTTCTAGGAGCATGTTCACCATAGTCTTGGGAGGGTTCATCCTCCCATAATTTGTTTAAATTTCAGGTAACCAGCTCGCTCTCTTTCTGATCTACCCACACTCTCCCGCACACGTTTGTTCTTCCCAAGCCTCTTATCTCGCAGTTCTCTTCCCCTTTTACTCTATCTGCCCTTCTGTAGCACACACACAAAATGCTGGAAGAATTCAGCAGATCAGTCAACATCAATGGAAAGGAATAAAGAGTCAACATCTCCAGCAGAGACCATTTATTCTGCATAGATGCTGCCTGCCCTGCTCCGAGTTCCTCATCCTGCATTTTGTGTGTGCTGTTGCATCTTGTGTTTATACTTAATAAATTTTTGTACCATCCAATTCCTTAACACTATGGCAGTCCAAATCAATGTTAGGGAAATTCAAAAAAATACTATTAGTGAAAGCAAGGTATAAAGGTGGACCTTCCATTCCAACATGAATTATGGTCTCCAGAGGAGTTTCAAGAGAATGGTCCCAGGATTGAAAGGGTTAACAATGTATGCAGAGTGTTTGATGCCTTTTGGCCTGTACTCACTGGAGTTTAGAAGAATGGGGGGGGGGGGGGATGCAGTTCATTGAAACCTATCAAATGTTTGTTTTACTCCCCACACTGAACTGGGCTCTAGAAAAGGCACAAATGCCACCCAGTTGGAAGGAAGCGATAATCTCAGCTATACCGAAAGAAGACAAGGGTAAAATGGAATGTGGGTCATTTAGACCAATATCCGTCCTTAATGTAGATTATAGGTTATTTACCTCCATCATGGCCAAACGATTAGACGAGTTTCTACCAATACTGATACGTAATGATCAGACAGGTTTTATATGACAATGCCAGACTCAAGACAATATACGAAGGACACCTCACATTATGGATCATATACAAAAAAATAAAATCGAAGCAATGGTGATAAGCGTGGACGCTGAGAAAGCATTTGATTCGGTTAATTGGAATTTTCTTTACAGAGTTTTACATAGATTTGGTTTCCAAGAAACAATTATTAAAACTGTACAGACACTATATGACAATCCTACTGCTAGGATTAAAATCAAGGGATATTTAACAAATAGTCTTACCCTAGAAAGGGACACGAGACAGGGTTGTGCATGGTCACCACTACTCTTCGCGTTATATCTGGAACCATTAGCTCAATACATCAGACAAAATGAAGATATCAGGGGAATTACTATTAAAGGGACAGAGCATAAATTGGCTTGTTATGCGGATGACATTTTGATCTATCTAGGGCAGGGGTGTCAAACTCATTTTAGGTCACGGGCCGGATTGAGCAAAATGCAGCTTCATGCGGGCCAGATCAGTCGGATGCGTGCGAACGCAGCTTTCGTTGCCTCCGTTTTTTCAGCCTGCTCTCATGTGTCTCAGTCTCTGCTATAACTACAAAATGTTTCACTTTACAAATTCCATTTCTTATGAAGAAGACTGCCGAATAAACACTAAAAACCCTGAAAACCTGAATAAACTCAGCATTAGCCATATCATACGCCATAGGCGCTTCGATTACTGGGGCCAGCTTTAATAGTAATTAGATATTATCTCGTGGGCCAAAGATAATTCCACCGCGGGCCGGATTTGGCCCGCGGTCCTTGAGTTTGACATATATGATCTAGGGCAACCAACATACTCTTTACCTAAATTGATGCAATCCTTTGAACAATATGGTCAATTATCAGGATACAAGATCAACGTAGATAAAACGCAATTACTTTCATATTACTATAGCCCACCAAGAGAAATTGAAAGTCGATACCCCTGGGCATGGCACACAGAGTCTTTCAAATATTTGGGCATCATTATGCCAAAAGATTTGGCAAAATTATCAGAATGTAATTATCAACCTTTATATAAAAAAATTAAGGAAGATGTAGCAAGATGGAGCCTGATTCCTTTTTTCAGTCTCAGTTCAAGGATTGAGTCTATTAAAATGAATATACTGCCCAGACTGTTATATCTCTTTCAGACCCTACCAAAAGAGATTAATCAAAATCAATTCAATGAATGGAACAAGATGCTATCAAGGTATATTTGGCAGGGTAAAAGGCCGAGAGTTCATCTCAAAACTTTGCAATTAGCAAAGGAAAAGGGGGGATGGGGCTTGCCTTCTCTTAGAGATTATTATTTTGCAGCACAGTTGAGAGCTGTGATATGTTGGTGTAACCCATCATATGACGCTCAATGGAAAAACATTGAGGAGCGGGTACTTCCCATCCCCATACAAGCAATTTTGGCTGATAACAACCTGCAAAGGTACATAAATACTATTGATAACCCATGGGTGAAATTGACTCTTAAAATATGGGAAACCACTATAAAAGAAGATAATCTAGAGGGAGATATTACAATTCTTAAATGGTGTGCATATGACTCTGATTTTACACCAAATAAATTGGATGCTAGATTTAATGACTGGACAGCTAAAGGAATAACAGTTCTTTGCAACATAATGAAAGAAGGAACACTGTTCAGTTTTGAAATGCTTAAAAAGAAACACTTATTAGAAAAACAAGATTTTTAATCGGTATTTACGGATGCGACAATATGTTAATAAGATGCTTAAAAATGTAACGAAGGCAAATACATGCTTGATAGAGCTCTTTAGAAAAGCATATAATTCAGATAATGGTAGTAGAATCATTTCAAGCATGTATAAGGGGTTGTCAAATCTTAAAGCACATTCGACTTCATACATTAAAACAAAATGGGAGAAGGAAGGAGGGATAATTATATCTGAGGAAGAATGGACAACAATATGGAGATATCAATGAAAGTGTACCAACTCACAGAAATGAAGGGGGATACACAATGCCCTACAAGACATCTTTAAATGTGAAATACCCTTGGAGAGTATGACCATATATTTTGGATATATACCTCAAGAATGGTTGAAAAGAGATAAATATTTAATGAATATACTGTTGGTAAAAAGACTCTTACTAGGAAATGGTTATCACAGGAGAGCCCAACTTTAAATACATGGATGAAAATTACAATGGACATTTACAAAATGGAGAAGATAACCATAAGCCGGAACAATTTGATTCATATTGGGAAAAATGGTTTAACTACATAATGCCTCATAGGCCTGATTTTATTCTCACAAATCAATGAATCTGTTGTAAAAAAAAGATCACTCCCTACTTGTACATAGTTCTTTCCTTTTGCTTGTTTTTTCTTTCCACTCTATTCTATAAGTGTATACCGCAGATAAATACTTTGTGGAGATTTTGTGATATATACGATTATATGATATATATGTACAATGTCTGAAATACATCTTATGGAAATGTTTGTTTGATGAACTTCAATAAAAAAAATTACAATAAAAAAGAAACCTATCAAATGTTGAAAGGCCTCGATAGAATGAACGTAAAGAAGATGTTTCCTGTAGTGTGAGACTGTGGGATCAGAGTACAGCCTCAGAATAGAAGGACATCCCTTTAGAACAGAGATGAGGAGGAATTTCTTTAGCCAGACAATGGTGACTCTGTGGAATTCATTGCTACAGACAGCTGTAGAGGCCAAGTCACTGGGTACGTTTAAGGCAGAAGTTGATAGGCTCTCGGTCAGTCAGGGTGTCAAAGGCTACAGGGAGAGGCAAGAGAATGGGGGTTGAGAGAGATAATAAATCAGCTGTGACAGAATGTCCTAATTCTGTTCTTATGCCTTATGGTCTTATGGTGTCACTTTTGAGTGGATCCAGTGAAGAACCACAGTAAAGTACAGGAGGAGGAAACTGAGCGAGTTTAACATAGATATGGAGAGCTACATATTATGAGCACTGTCAGCATATTCTCAAAGCTTTCAGTCACAGGACTGGGTAAAATAATACTTACTATTTCAATCCAGACGTTTGTAGTAAGTACTTCCTCCTTTTCATTCTGTTTGGAAATAAACAGATGATTAGAGTTTGTATCATTGCATTCAGACCCGAAGAGGCAGGGTCAGAAGATCTGCAAATCTAAAGGCTAAAACAGTAGATGTAAAAACATTTATGTCTACTGGTTCCAACCCTGAATTTAATGTCTGCTTGCTAACATACAGTATACAGTATGAAATATGTTGTAGGGAAGCAGCATCAATCATCAGAGATCTCTACTACCCAGCACACACTCTCTTCTCACTGCTGCCATCAGCTAGAAGGTACAAGAGCCTCAGGACTCGCAGCAGCAGATTCAGGAACAACCCTCAACCATCAGACTCTTGAACCAAAGAGGATAACTTCACTCACTTTCCCATCATTGAAATGTTCCCACAACTAATGCTCTTGCTTTCAAAGACTCTTTATCGCATGTTCTCATTATTTATTACTATTTATTTACATTTGCACATGCATAGTTTGTTATTTTCTGCACTCTGGTTGATCTACCATTGATCCTGTTACAGTTACTACTCTACAGATTTGTTGAGTATGCCCACAGGAAAATGAATCTCGGGGTTATATATGGTGACATGTACAGTATGTACTTTGATAATAACACTTATTTTGAACTTTGAAGTTATCTCTATACTACCAACTTACTGTCTATTTACTTTTAGGGAACCCACATACTATTTCTATGCTGTACAGATGTCATGTAAACACAAAGTACACTGCAGATGCTGTGGTCAAATCAGCATGTACGAACAAGCTGGAGGAACTCAGCAGGTCGGGCAGCATCCGACCTGTTTATCTGTGTAAGTGCTACACCTGTCCCTACACCTCCTCTCTTACCACCATTTAGGGCCCCAAACAGTCCTTCCAGGTGAGGCAACACTTCACTTGTGAGTCTGTTGGGGTAATCTATTGCATCCAGTGCTCCCGGTGCGGCCTCTTCTACATCGGCGAGACCCGACGCAGATTGGAGGACCGCTTCGTCGAGCACCTCCGCTCCATCCGCAACAACAGACAGGATCTCCCAGTTGCCACCCACATCAACTCTGCTTCACATTCCCATTTGGATATGTCCATACATGGCCTCCTCTACTGCCATGATGAGGCCAAACTCAGGTTGGAGGAGCAACACCTCATCTACCGTCTGGGTAGTCTCCAGCCCCTTGGTATGAACATCGAATTCTTCAACTTCCGGTAATTCCCTCCCTCTCCCTTCCCCCATCCCACCTTCACTCTGTCTCCTCTTCTAGCTGCCCATCACCTCTCTCATGATTCTGCCTTCTTCTACTATCCATAGTGCCCCTTTCATTCCTTCTTCACCTCTCCGACCTATCCCCTCCCTGCTTCCCCCCCCTTTGATCTTTCCTCTGATTGGTTTTTCACCTGCACCTTCCACCCTCTTTATAGGGCCCCTGCCCCCTCCTTCTTCAGTCATGATGAAGGGTCTCGGCCCAAAACGTTGACTGCTCATTTCAACGGATGCTGCCTGACCTGCTGAGTTCCTCCAGCTTGTTTGTGCGTCTGGATAAATTTGGGTTGTTTTCACTGGAGCACCAGAGGCTGAGGGGAGATCTGACAGAGGTTTATAAGATTATGAGAGACATAGATAGAGTAGACAAGGAGTATCTGTTTCCCGTGGTTGAAATGTCTAATAGCAGAGGGCATGCATTGAAGGTGAGAGGGGTAGGTTCAAAGGGAATGTGAGGGGTAAGTTTTTTTACTCAGAGTGGTGGATGCCTGGAATGTGCTATCTGGTACAGTGGTAAAGGAAAATACATTGGAGGCTTTTAAGAAAAGTTTAGATAGGTACATGGATGTAAAAAAGATAGAGGGATATGGATGTTGTGCAGATAGGAGGCAACAGTGTTTGGATGTTTTTGATTTGCTTTTTAGCTGGTTCGGCACAACATTGTGGGCCGAATAGCCTGTTCCTGTGTGGTACTCTTCTATGTTTTGTCTTCTATAACTACATTTTGATTACAGAAAGATTTTATTAAGTAACAGATTACAGAATAAAATGATCGTCCACAGGTCTAGTAGTAAATCTGGTGCTTTGCTGTCTTCGAGGGAATTTTGAGCAAAGTGTGTGGCCTCGAGGCCAAGATACCCATGATTGACTCCATTTCTCACTGATCTCACCCATTAAAGCATCAAGAAAGATTGAAATCATTGCAGTGAGAGCGGAAGGCAAGTGGGTGTTTAACATTGTCTACACCTTGTTGTTTGTTGCTGCCAGGGGAAGGTGTCTGTGTGTGATAGTTTCTTTTTTCTCTCTCTCTCTCTCTCCCTCCCTTTCGATGCTATGGGAGAATCAACTAAGTTTGTGGATTGGACTCTGACATTCACGTAAATGATGTGTTTCTGGTCGCCCTTTTTTTCCTTCGCTGTTATTTTGTGCGATTTTGACCAGGGAGGACTGGCTCTGTAGACTGTAGATAATGAACACTGAGCAGAACCAAATTTTGTGTTTTATATTCTGTTTTTTTCACTCTTTTTTTTGTTGTTGCCGTTTGCGCAAATTTTTTTTGCACATGGGGTGGTGATGTTTATTCTTTGAACGGGTTCCAGGGTCTTCTTTGTTTCGTGGCTGTCTGTGGAGAAGACGAATCTCAGGGTTGTATTCTGAATACAAACTTTGTGAATAAATGTCTTTGAATCTTTGAAATCCAACTTTATATTATAAGAATGGGTGCCTGCTATAACATAATTATTGAAGTTTCTAAAACTTAAATATTGTTGCTGCGGCATTCCATGTCTCTACTTTGTCTGTTGTTCCCTGTTACATTAGCACAGTCCATACCCCTATTACTAAATATTAACCCTTATAATTATTTCCCCTACAACACCAAGTATTCTCTTCACACAGTCAACAATAGCAAACACTACATTGCCAGAGAGTCCACGTGCAGTTTCTACTTGGTCAACAACTGCATGAACTATCTTAACACTGTGAGAGTCCCTTTTACCATTTCCTCATGTAGCATTTCTTCCCCGCCATCGTCAAAGCAAAATTAGAAGAATGAGAGGGGGATCTCATTGAAATCTATAGAATGTTGAAAGGCCTCGAAAGAGTGGATGTGGAGTGGATTCCTGTAGAAGAGTGCACAGCCTCAGAATAGAGGGATGTCCGTTTAGAACGGAGATGAGGAGAAATTTCTTTTGCTGAAGGGTGGTGAATCTGTGGAATTCATTGCCACAGGCGACTGTGGAGAACAAGTCATTAAGTGTATTTAAAGCAGAGGTTGATAGATTTTTGATAAGTTGGGGTGCGAAATGTTACAGGGAGAAGGCAGTAGAATGAAGTTGAGAGGGATATGGATCAGACAAGATCAAAAGGAGGAGCAATATCGATGGGTCAAATGGCCTAATTGTGCTCCACTGTCTTATAGTCTTAATATACTACCTTGACGTTCATTTCTTTGTGGGCATTTGCAGAAAAATAAAGAAATACAATACAAAATAGAATTTAGGTTTTTCCTTACCAATGAAATGAGGTTGGTTAGTGTGAGTTTCAACGTCACATCAATGATATCTCCATCGGTCTTTGCTGGTCGGATCCTCTTATCATAGTTGTCTAACAGGTCATGAATAAGCCTTTCTTCGTTACTCGATTTAGCTGTAAGTGAAGCAGGGATTCATTAATATTGGCACTATTTTGCCATTCTATATGAGATCACAAAACCCTTGTCTGACAGCCACACTGGAAAGTGCTTGACTGAATACTCTGCCTCTTACATTTCCATTACTCAGCTTAGCAGACTGATCAAAATTGGGTAAGATACAACCCAGTGGACACTGAGTGTAAGTTCATGTCTTCTGCTGTTATAGCCCATCCACTTCAAGGTTTAATGTCTTGTACATTCAGGGATGCTCTTCTGCACACCACTGTAGCCGTGTGGTTATTTGAGTTACTATTGCCTTCCTGTCACTTCAAATCCGTCTGTCCATTCTCCTCTGACCTCTCTCTCAGCAAGGTGCTTTTGCCCACTCAACTGTCACTAACTGGATGTCTTTTTTTTTGGTTTTCGCACAATTCTCTATAAACTTTAGAGGCTATTGTGCATGAAAAACCCAGGAGATAACCATCCCGCCTGGCGCCAACAATGATTCCACGGTCAGACTCTTAAATAACATTCCTTCTTCGTTCTGATGTTTGGTCAGAACAATAACTGAACCTCTTACCATGTCTGCATGTTTTTATGCATTGAGATGCTGCATCACGATTGGCTGATTAGATATTTACATTAACAAGAAAAGGTACAGGTGTAATAAAGTAGCCACTGAATGTATATACGTAGACAGCATACTATAGAATTTGGCTGATTTCTTTTATATGGACCAGTACTGCACAGGTTCAGGCCCTTCAGCCCATAGTGTCTGTGCTGAACACAATGCTAAGTTACACTACATCACTATATGGATTTCAGCAAGACTTTTGATAAGGTATCTTATGCAAGGTTTATTGAGAAAGTAAGGAGGCATGAGATCCAAGGGGACATTGCTTTGTGGATCCAGAACTGGCTTGCCCACAGAAGGCAAAGAGTGGTTGTAGATGGGTCATATTCTGCATGGAGGTCGGTGACCAGTGGAGTGCCTCATTAAGAGTAAGAGACACTTACTCTTCATGATTTTTATAAATGACCTGGATGAGGAATTGGAGGGATGTGTTAGTAAATTTGCTGATGACACAAAGGCTGGGGATGTTGTGGATAGTGTGGAGGGCTGACAGAGGTTGCAGTGGGACATCGATAGGATGCAAAATTGGGCTGAGAAGTGGCAGATGGAGTTCAACCCAGATAAGTGTGAAGTGGTTCATTTTGGTAGGTCAAGTATGATGGCAGAATATAGTATTAATGGCAAGACTCTTGGCAGTGTGGAGGATCAGAGGGATCTTGGGGTCTGAGTCCTTAGGACACTCAAAGCTGCTGTGCCGGTTGACTCTGTGATTAAGAAGGCATACGGTGCATTGGCCTTCACCAATCATGAGATTGAGTTTAGGAGCCGAGAGGTAATGTTGCAGCTATATAAGATCCTGGTCAGACCCCACTTGGAGGACTGTGCTCAGTTCTGGTCGCCTCAGTACAGGAAGGATGTGGAAACCATAGAAAGGGTGCAGAGGAGATTTACAAGGATATTGCCTGGATTGGGGAGCATGCCATATGAGAATAGGTTGAGTGATCTCAGCATTTTCTCCTTGGAGTAACAGAGGATGAGAGGTGACCTGATAGAGGTGTATAAGATTATAAGAGGCATTGATCATGTGGATAGTCAGAGGCTTTTTCCCAGGGCTGAAATGGCCAACACGAGAGGGCACAGTTTTAAGGTGCTTGGAAGTAGGTACAGAAGAGGTGTCAGGGGTAAGTTTTTTTACACAGAGAGTGGTGAGTGCGTAGAGTGGGCTCCCAGCAACGGTGGTGGAGGCAGATACAATAGGGTCTTTTAAGAGACTCCTGGATAGGTTCATGGAGCTTAGAAAAAAAGAGGGCTATGGGTAACCCTAGACTGTTTCTAAGGCAAGGACATGTTCGGCTCTGTTTTGTGGGCCAAAAGGCCCATATCATGCTGTAGGCTTTCTTTGTTTCCATGTTTCTATCCTTAAAGTTTATTAACCAAAATTCAGGCAGAGTTTTTGAGAGTTATAAGGTAGCTAAGAATGAAGTCAAGACCTAGAAGAGCAAGACGGGGACATGTGAAGGCCTCTCATGTGTCATTAGGTTTCATGAGAAGGATCTCATTTAAAACCTATTAAATATTGAAAAGCCTAGATAGAGTGGACATGAAAGGATGTTTCCTATAGTGGCAGAGTCTAGAACCAGAGGGTACAATCTCGGAATAGGATTATGTCATTTTAGAACAGAGATGATGAGAAAGTTCTTTAAGCAAAAGTTGATGAATCTCTGGAATTTATTGTTGCAGTTGGCTGTGGAGGTCAAGTCATTGAGTATATTTAAAGTGGAGATGATAGGTTCTTGATTTGTAAGGGCATCAAAGATGGCAGGAGAATAGGATTGAGAGGGAGAATAAATCAGCCATGATGGAATGGTAGAACAGACTCAATGGGCTGAATGGCCTAATTCTGCTTCTATGTCCTATGGTCTTGTGGTCTTATGGCCTTGGTGAGTAGTATTAAGGAAAATTCCAAGGTGTTCTATAGCTATGTGAAGAACAGAAGGATGACTAGAGTGAGGGTAGGACCGGTCAGCGTTAGAGGAGAAGCGTGTACCTGGAACTGATGAGGTTGGAGAGGTACTTAATGAATGCTTTGCTTTAGTGTTCACCAGGGAGACAGGCTTTGATGAAGGTGAGCACAGTGTAGAATGGGCTAATGTTAACATTCAGGAAGAGGTAACTTTGGAGACTCTGAAAAACATTCGTATAGATAAGGCCCCGGGCCGGACAGGTTACAATGAGAAGTGAGGAAAGAGATATCTGGGACATTGATGAAGACCTTTGCATCCATCCTGGCCATACAAGTCGTACCAGAGAACTGGAGGATGTGAATGTGGCTTCATGGTTCAAGACAAGTAAGAGGGATAACCCTTGGAACCATAGACCAATTGTGGGCAAACTACTGGAGAGGTTTTTTAGGGGCAGGAGTTATGACCATTTGGAGAAGCGCAGTCTGATTATAAATAGCCAGCATGGCTTTGCGAGGGGTAGGTCGTGCCTCACGGACTTAACTGAGCTTTTCAAGGAAGTGACAAAACAAATTGATGAAGGTAGAGGAGTTGATGTGGTGCATTTGGATCTTACTAAGTGGTTCAACAAGGTTCTCTATGGGAAGGCTCATTCAGAAAGTCAGGAGGCAAAGGGTCCTGGGAAACTTGGCTGCATACATTCAGAATTGACTGGCCCACAGAAGGCCAAAGGTGATTGTAGATGGAGCATATTCTGCCTGGAGGCAGGGATCTGTTCTGGAACCCCTTCCCTCTGTGAACTTCGTTAATGACTCGGATGACGAAGTGAGAAGCAGGTTAGTAAGTCTGCAGATGACAAACAGGTTGGTGGAGTTGTGGATCATGTAGAATATTGCCCTAGGCTACAATGGGACATTGATAGGAGGCAATGCTGGACTGGGCTAAGAAATGGCAGATGGAGTTCAATCCAGAAAATAAGATTTAATCAGAATCAGGTTTAATATCACCGACGTGTGTCGTGAAATTTGTTAACTTTGCGGCAGCAGTTCAACGCAATACATGATAAGAGAAAAACTGTCAATTACAGTACGTATACAGTATATATAAATAATAGTTAAATTAAAAAAGTAGTGCAAAAATAGAAATAAAAAGTAGTAAGGTGGTGTTCATGGGTTCAATGTCCATTCAGAAAATGGATGACATGGGAAGTGCGAAGTGATTCACTTTGGAAGATCAAACGAAGGCAGAGTACAAGGTTAGTGACTGGGTTCTTTGTGTGGAGGAACAGAGGGATCTTAGGGTCGAGGTCCTTAGAATCCTCGAAGTTGCTGCGCACGTTAGGGTGTTTAAGAAGGCATATGGTGTATGGGCCTCCATTAGTCGGGAGATTGATTAATCAAGAGCAACAAGGTAATTTTGCAGCTCTATAATACTCTGATTAGGCGATAAGATATAGGAGCAGAATTAGGCCATTTGGCCCATCGTGTCTGTGCCACCATTTCATTACAGCTGATCAATTTTCCCTCTCAGCTCCAATCTCCTTCCTCTCCCCCCCCCCCCAATATCCCTTCATGCCCTGACCAATCAAATATCTTTCAACTTCTGCCTTAAATATACCCAATGACTTGGCTGCCTGTTGCAGCAAATTCCACAGATTCACCACTCCCTGGCTAAAGAAATTCTTCCTCATCTCTCTTCTAGAAGAATGCTTCTCTATTCTGAGGTTGTATCTTCTGGTCTTAGATTCCCCCTACCTTAGAAAACATCCTCTCCACATCCACTCTATCAAGGCCTTTCAACATTCGATAGGTTTCAATGATGTCACCCCTCATTCCTCTAAATCCCAGTCAGTTCAGGCCCAGAGTCATCAAACGTTCCTTGTATGATAAGCCTTTCAATCCCAGAGTCATTCTTGTGAACTTCCTCTGAACCCTCTCCAGTGTCAGAACACCCTTTCTTCGATAAGGAGCCCAAAACAGCTCCAAACACTCCAAGTGAGGCCTCACCAGTGCCCTGTAAAGCCCCAACATTACATCCTTTCTTTTATATTTGTCACGTACCCCGTGACCGGGTCACCAAACCAGCAGAAATGGAATGATACATTGGAGTCTGGTGGTACGGGAGAGGGAGAGGGAGAGGGAGGGGGAGAGGGAGGGGGAGAGGGAGAGGGAGAGGGAGGGGGAGAGGGAGGGGGAGAGGGAGGGGGAGAGGGAGGGGGAGAGGGAGAGGGAGAGGGAGAGGGAGAGGGAGAGGGAGAGGGAGAGGGAGAGGGAGAGGGGAGAGGGAGAGGGGAGAGGGAGAGGGGAGAGGGAGAGGGAGATATGCAGCAGGCAAACCTTCCATTATCTTCTTGTTCCGTTGTACTGTTGTGGTCATCAATTATGACCCTTCCGTTCCCGGCCAGACCATTCTTCAGTGGTGGACTTGTCACCCAGGTGAGGATGGACACACACACAAGCCACCACCGGCCTGCCTTCACACACTGTGAGCTTCGGACCGATTCCCCCGAATCGATCCTCCAAGCCCCCTCCTTCCTGTGGGTGCACAACACTCGTTCAGTGTCCAGTGGTGTGTCTGAGGGGTGTCTCAGCAGACTCGTCTTTTATCTCCCCTGCCGGGGTACCAGCCATCCATCAACTGACCACGTCCATGTTCATCAAACTGGCCACTCCCTGCTGCCTCAGCAAGCACCTGGTACCCACTATGCTGTGTCAGCAGGGATTCACACAAGCAGCCAAAGTGGCAAAATCCTTGGAAGTAAAGTCAACAATCAGCGAAGAAGCCATAATTGTAAATCCTTGTGTCTCTCTCATTATCAGCATGTGCAGCATGGTACCTCTCTTCCTCTTTATCTCTCTCTCTCTCGTTAGCAGCATAATTCACAGGGGGGTCAACTCTGGCCCGCATCTCCCCATGGTTTTCTCATCACACATAATACCCCCACCCTTAAAAGAATTTTTACGGGGGGGGGGGGGGGAATTCAATAGTAAGGCACATTACAGAGTCTAATATAATACAGACGCAGTCATTAGCCAACAGAGTAACACAGATATAATTTCAAATCTAACACCTAGATAAACAATCAGCAATTACATTGTCAGTTCCCTTTACAAGTTGTATCTGTATATCAAATTCTTGTAACATCAGACTCCAACTTAATAACCGTCTATTTTTATTCTTCATGTTAGTCAAAAATACCAATGGGTTGTGATCAGTATAAACTATCAATGGCTTCTGTGCCAGACAAATGTAAACCTCAAAATGCTGTAACGCCAGAATAAGTTACAGTAATTCTTTTTCTACAGTGGAGTAATTTCTCTGGTGCACATTGAACTTTCTAGAGAAATAAGCCACTGTGTGTTCAATTTTGTCCTCAGCTCTCTGCAGTAAGACCGCCCCTGCAGCCTCGTCATTTGCCAGGGAAAAGGGTTTCAAAAAGTCAGGTGATTTTAGCACAGGGTGGTAACATAGTATAGTTTTCAGCCTCTCAAAGGCTTCTTGGCAAGGATTGCTCCACACAAACTTTTCATTCTTTTGCAAGAGCTTTGTAAGAGGGAGAGCAATATCCGCAAAGTTCTTACAAAACTTCCGATAGTACCCCACCATTCCCAGAAACCTGCTCAATGCCTTCTTATCTGTCAGGACGGGAACTTCCGAAATAGCCTGCACAGGAGCCAACTGCCCGTCCTACCACATACCCCAGGTATGTGACTGTGGCATGGCCAAACTCACTTTTGGCGAGGTTCACTGTGAGATTGGCTACAGACAGCCATTTAAATAGTTCCTCCTCAGCCACAATGTGCTCGTCCCACATATCACTCCAAACCACTAAATCGTCAATGTAAGCCCATGTTCTTTAACCCTTTAATCACTGAATCAATCATTCTCTGAAATGTCCCTGGAGCATTTTTCATTCCAAAAGGCAAGACATTATACTCATATAACCCTGATGGAGTGACAAATGCTGAAATTTCTCGAGCCCTGGCAGTTAAAGGAATACACCAGTATCCTTTTAGCAAGTCAATCTTGGTGATGTATCTAGCCTTACCCACTTTATCAATGCAATCATCCACCCTTGAGATGGGGTAAGCATCAGTCTTTGTGATGGCATTCACCTTCCTGTAATCTGTACAAACCTTACACTACCATCAGGCTTCGGGACAACCACGCATGGAGATGCCCATGCTGAGGAAGATTCCTGGATAATACCAGCAGCTAGCGTATGTTCAATTTCTTTTTCCACTAGCTTGCTCTTTTCCAAATTCATCCAGTAGGGTGGCTGCTTAATAGGCTGGGCTGAAGTAACAATAACATCATGTACTGTTCCCGTGCATCTCCTCGGAACGTCTGGGCATAAATCTGCACACCGGTTAATTAGCTTTGTCAGCTGCTCCCTCTGTCCAGACTTCAAATGACTGACCTTATCAGCAAAGTTGGCCAAAACAACAGTTATCTAGTCTGGTGGGCACTATGTTTATCTTTTCAAGATGTTCGGGCCCCTCATTATCAATCCTTACGGCCTCGTTTGTTTTCGTGACAGCACCGACTGGTGCAGCTTTTGAATCATGATAACCTTTCAGCATATTAACGTGTACCAACTGGCTCGGCTTCCTCCTAACAGGGTTTTCGATAACATAGTTTAGAGAGTCTATTTTCTTAATTACCTTGTACGGACCTTGGAAGCTCGCCTGTAGGGGGTTGGTCACTAATGGGAACAGAACCAAGACCTTATCGCCCACTTGAAATACCTGTTCTCGTGCTCGTCTATCATACCACTGCTTCATTTTTGCTTGGGAGTTGCGTAGATTTTCCTTGGTAAGGTCACATATCCTACTGAGCCTCTCTCGGAATTTCAAAACATAGTCAATCACATTGACATGCACTGTCGGGTTCAACCATTGCTCTTTAAGTAAGGTCAGAGGTCCTCTGGGCCTATGACCGAAAACCAGCTCAAATGAGTTGAACCCCAGTGATTCCTGACTCACTGCAAATAGCAGAAGTGGCAATGCATCATCCCAGTCTCGAGTATTCTCATGACAGTAAGTTTTAATCATGGTCTTTAAGGTCGCGTGGAATCTCTCCAATGCTCCTTGAGACTCCAGGTGATATGCGGAGGTTAAATTTGTTTAGCTCCCATCTCAGACATCATCTACTGGAACGTGCGGGACATGAAGGTACTCCCTTGATCGGACTGAATCTCCCTAGGCAGCCCTACCGTGGTGAAAAATTTTATGAGTGCCTTTACCACCGCGGGAGCTTTGATGTTCCCCAGGGGCACAGCCTCCGGAAATCTAGTGACAGCACACATAATGGTCATCACGTACTGCCGCCCACTCGCAGTTCTAGGCAGGGGACCCACAAAATCCAGAATGACCCGGGAAAAAGGTTCCCCAAAAGTGGGTATCGGTCGAAGGGGTGCCTTACAGATAACCTGATTTGGCTTTCCTACCACCTGACATGTGTGACACTTTCTACAATAGTCGATAATATCCTACCTCATGTTTGGCCAGTAAAAGTCTCTTATAACTCTATCTACTGTTTTCCTCACTCCAAAATGTCCATCTAGGGGTATCTTATGGGCCAGGTTCAAAATTTCGTCCCGATAAACCTTTGGAACCACCACCTGGTGTACCACCGCCCAGTCCTCATCTGCCAGCATGGTGGTTGGCCTCCACTTTCTCATTAATACTCCTCCTTCATATAGTAGTCCACTGGCTCCTTCTTAATTCCCGCTTCAGAGAGAGCTGTCTCTTTCAACGCCACAAGCTCCTCATCACGTCTCTGCTCCTTTATAAGTTCCTTCCTCACTAATGGTAAATCCACCTCCTCTCCCTTACTTTCCTTAGCTCCACTATCCTCATCCTTTAACCCCTCCTGATACAGGGTTGGTAAAAATGTCTCAGCTAAATCAACACCGGACTCAGTTAAATTTGTGCCTGTTTCAGCTGCCTTTGTCGACATGCTGCGGGTCACTGCACAGGCGGGATAAACCTTGGAATCTATGGGCGGGTCCTCAGCACTTACAGGTTTGCTCGTCAGCTTCACAACTGAGTACACATCCCCACCTGCAAGATCATTACCGAGTAAGATATCCACATCACGTATCGGGAGTGCAGACCACACCCCGATTGTGACTGGTCTGGATACCAACTCACACTTCAAAAATATTTTATGCAACGGTACTGCCTCGGTCCCTTTTCCAACCCCTTCTATCACTACGTCACCGGTCTCGGTCTCAGCACTAAAGTCCAACACACTGCTTAGGATTGGGGACTGAAAAGCCCCAGTGTCTCTCCAGATTTTCACTGGCACTGGGGTTGACCCTTCCTTCACAGATACCAACTCATTCAGAAGAAATTTCTCCCATCCCTCCTGAACTCGGCTTGGCTCCTCTTCCTTCTCCTTTAGCAACATTTCAGTTGGCTTAATGCAGGCAGTTGGGGTTGGCGCCTTTCCTTACCTTGTCTCTTCCTTTGGAGCTAGGCACTTAGATGCTATGTGACCAGCTTTCCCACAATTATAACACGTAAAGCTGGGAAACTTCCTGCCAGCCTGCTTTTCCTCCTCCTTACCCTTTCCACTAGTCCCCGGCTTATTCTCTGACTTCGCCAGTGGGCTTTCTCTACCATCCCTACTACCCCTCTGGTAGCTCTTATTTGGGGGAAATTTTATCTTATGGGTTAAGGCATACTCGTCTGCTAACTTGGCAGTTGCAGACAGAGTCTCTGCCTCCTTCTCGTTCAAATATGTCCTCATACCCTCAGGGACGCAACTTTTAAACTGCTCAATCAGCATCAGCTGTTTTAATTTGTCCAAATCCTCACTGGCCCCTTTTGAGGTGCACCAACGCTCAAAATACATGCGCATTTCATGGGCAATCTCTAAATACGTGTGGTCCCACGGCTTTCTCAAATTCTGGAACTTCTGTCGGTATGCCTCTGGAACCAACTCGTAACTCCTCAGTACAGCCCTTTTTACTTCCTCGTAATCTTTAGCCTCCTCCATAGATAATGCTGAATAGGCTTGCTGATCCTTCCCCTTAAGAACACTCTGTAACAGAACAGCCCACTTCTCCTTAGGCCAGTCCTGATTCATAGCAACTTTCTCAAAATGGAGGAAGTACCTATCGACATCCATCTCCTCGAATGGGGGTACCAACTTAACCTCCTGACCAACCTTGAACCCCCTGTCTGGGTCCACCACGTGTCCCCCTGCCTGCAATGCTCGTAACCTATCCATCTCAAACTGCCTTTCCTTCTCCCTTTCCTCAGCCTCCAGCTTCCATACTCGGAACTCATGCTCCCGTTTCCTTTCCTCCTCCCTCATCCTTAATCTTTCCATCTGAAGCTGAAGCTCAACCCCACTAGGTTGACTCTCAGGAACCATCTCCCGCTCCTCTTCGGAAAACACCCCCTCAGATACATAGTGATCAACTATGGATCTCTGTATCTCCAACTTCCTCATTGCCGGTTTCACTCTCACAGGTTTCAACCGTTCCGCAAGATTCAACAATTCCAACTTTCTGGCATCCCCTAATGCCTCCAAAGTTGGTTCCCTTAAAAATTTGTCAATCTCCATTTCTGCTGTTTACCTGTATTTCCCACACGCCGAATCAGCTAAGGGAATTTACCCCAATCAATCCAACAACCTCCCAGTTTGACATTCAAAATCCCGGATGAGTCCCCAATTTGTCACGTACCCCGTGACTGGGTTACCAAACCAGCAGAAATGGAATGATATGTTAGAGTCTGGTGGTACTGTAACTAAAGGTGTTTATTAGTAAACTAAGTAATACAGTATCAAAAAAGCAAATATACATATAAAACAGGTTAACAATGATAAACACAGAAGTGTAGGAATAAGAATCACAACCAAGCTCTATCATAGTCTAGGGGTAAATGAATAGTCTTAAGATAATGCAGAGTTCAGTTCAGATTGAGGCAGTTGCTGCTGTGACGAGAGAGAGAGAGGGAGAGGGAGAGGGAGAGGGAGAGGGAGAGGGAGAGGGAGAGGGAGAGGGAGAGGGAGAGGGAGAGGGAGAGGGAGAGGGAGAGGGAGAGGGAGAGGGAGAGGGAGAGGGAGAGAGAGAGAGAGAGAGAGAGATATGAGTAGCTGCAGCAGGCAAACCTTCCGTTGTCTTCTTGTTCCGTTGTACTGTTGTGGTCATCGAATATGACCCTTCCGTTCCCGGCTAGACCATTCTTCAGTGGTGGACTTGTCACCCAGGTGAGGATGGACACACACACAAGCCACTACCGGCCTGCCTTCACACAGTGTGAGCTTCGGACCGATTCCCCCGAATCAGTCCTCCAAGCCCCCTCCTTCCTGTGGGTGCACAACACTCGTTCAGTGTCCAGTGGCATGTCTGCCGGTGTCTCAGCAGACTCATCTTTTATCTCCCCTGCCGGGGTACCAGCCATCCATCAACTAATCATGTCCATGTTCATCAAACTGGCCACTCCCTGCTGTCTCAGCAAGCACCTGGCATCACTCTGCTGTGTCAGCAGGCACCTGGCATCACTCTGCTGTGTCAGCAGGCACCTGGCATCACTCTGCTGTCTCAGCAAGCACCTGGCTACTCCCTGCTGTCTCAGCAAGCACCTGGCATCACTCTGCTGTCTCAGCAAGCACCTGGCATCACTCTGCTGTCTCAGCAAGCACCTGGCATCACTCTGCTGTCTCAGCAGGCACCTGGCATCACTCTGCTGTGTCAGCAGGCACCTGGCATCACTCTGCTGTGTCAGCAGGCACCTGGCATCACTCTGCTGTGTCAGCAAGCACCTGGCATCACTCTGCTGTCTCAGCAAGCTCCTGGCATCACTCTGCTGTGTCAGCAAGCACCTGGCATCACTCTGCTGTCTCAGCAAGCACCTGGCATCACTCTGCTGTCTCAGCAGGCACCTGGCATCACTCTGCTGTGTCAGCAAGCACCTGGCTACTCCCTGCTGTCTCAGCAAGCACCTGGCATCACTCTGCTGTCTCAGCAAGCACTTGGCATCACTCTGCTGTCTCAGCAAGCACCTGGCATCACTCTGCTGTCTCAGCAAGCACCTGGCATCACTCTGCTGTCTCAGCAAGCTCCTGGCATCACTCTGCTGTGTCAGCAAGCACCTGGCATCACTCTGCTGTCTCAGCAAGCACCTGGCATCACTCTGCTGTCTCAGCAGGCACCTGGCATCACTCTGCTGTCTCAGCAGGCACCTGGCATCACTCTGCTGTGTCAGCAAGCACCTGGCTACTCCCTGCTGTCTCAGCAAGCACCTGGCATCACTCTGCTGTCTCAGCAAGCACCTGGCATCACTCTGCTGTCTCAGCAAGCACCTGGCATCACTCTGCTGTCTCAGCAAGCACCTGGCATCACTCTGCTGTCTCAGCAAGCACCTGGCATCACTCTGCTGTCTCAGCAGGCACCTGGCATCACTCTGCTGTGTCAGCAAGCACCTGGCTACTCCCTGCTGTCTCAGCAAGCACCTGGCATCACTCTGCTGTCTCAGCAAGCACCTGGCATCACTCTGCTGTGTCAGCAAGCTCCTGGCATCACTCTGCTGTCTCAGCAAGCACCTGGCATCACTCTGCTCTGTCAGCAAGCTCCTGGCATCACTCTGCTGTGTCAGCAAGCTCCTGGCATCACTCTGCTCTGTCAGCAAGGATTCACACAAGCAGGCAGAGTCCTTGGAAGTAAAGTCAACAATCAGCGAAGAAGCCATAATTGTAAATCCTTGTGTCTCTCTCATTATCAGCATGTGTAGCATGGCACCTCTCTCCCTCTTTATCTCTCTCTCTCTTGTTAGCAGCATAGTTCATGGGGGGGGGGGTCAACTCTGGATTTTCTCATCATACATAACATATTCTACTCCTTTCAAATGAATGCTAACATTGCATTTTCCTTCCTCACCACAGTTTCAACCTGCAAATTAACCTATCTAAACAAAATGCATTTATGAGTTTATTCCATAGACAAGAGAAAACCTCAGATGTTGGAAATCTGAGCAACACACACAAAATGCTGGGGGAGCTCAGCAGGCCAGGCAGCATCTATAGGAAGAAGTACTATTGATATTTCGAGCCAAAACCTTTCATCTTTATTTGTCAAATGCACATTGAAACACACAGTGAAATGGGCCCTTTGCTTCCAATCAGATCAGTGAGGATTGTCCTGGGGGCACCCACAATATTGCCATTTTCCAGCACCAACATAGTAAGTCCACAACTTACTAACCTTATCTTCTACGTCTTTGGAACGTGGGAGGAGACCAGAGTATCTAGAGAGCTTGAGCGCTCATGGAGAGAACGTACAAACTCCTATGGACAGTGGTGGGAATTGAACCCCAATCATCGTGATTTTGGATACATGTGCACCTTCCAGGTGCTGAAATTAAGATTCAGTAGACTCTCCCTTCTAACTTTAACCTTCTATAAAAATGTTCACATTGGCGGAAATGCTATACTCATGTTACATTTACTGTGTCAGAGAAGGGGGCTGTTCATCCCATTAGGTTTATGTCAGCCCTCAGACCCAGAAGAAGGGTCAGTTTTGCCTCCAAAGAAGATGCCTGGTCCACGGAGTTCCTCCAGTGTTTAGATCTAGATCCCAATCTCTTGGGTCCCCTGTCATATTCCTCTGGATCCTTTTTTCCTCAAGGACACACCAAATTATCTTACAACTCACAATAGAACTAGAATGCAGAACAGTACAGGCCTTTCAGTCCATTATTTTCTGCTGACCTTCTAACCTACTCCAAGCTCAATCTACCCCTTCCCTCCCACACAGCCCTCCATTTTCCTATCGCTCATGTATCTGTCTTAAATGTCCGTCATTCATCTGCCTCTACCACTACCCCTGGCAGTGTGTTTGATGTACTTACCACTCCCTGTGTTAAAGAACTACCTTTAACATCCTTCCTACACTTTCCTCCAATCACCTTAAAGTTATATCTTCTTGTGTTAGCTATTGCCGTGCCGGGAAAAAGTCCTGACTGTCCACTCTATCTATGCCTCTTAACATCTTATACACCCCTATCAGGTCATCTCTCATCTTCTTTCACCCCAAAATGAGAAGCCTTGAATAACAACCAATTAACCAACCAATGAGTATATCTTTGGGATGGAGGAGGAACCCCACCCAGTCAATGGAGACTGTGCAAGCTTTACGTAGTCAGCAATGGTGGTCAGAATCAAACACATCACTGGAGCCTGAGTAGGTTAAATGGTCCTCCAAGGACCACAACCTTGTCGTTGGGTTTGGAGGCTTGCATCCCTCAATGACCCAGAGAGCTATCTTGGCTGGAGTCAGGGCTTTAAGCTTTGGCTCGTGGTAGGTTCACCCATGCCAACCAGGTGAAAGGGTAGAGATCAGACTAAGAGTGATGCACTGGTCATCCAGGTACCTGTATGGGGGTTCAGCTCAGGGTTTACAACCCTGACTGGTCGAACAAACAGAAACAGCAATGAAGAATCCTTCTACATCTGAGTGTGATGTTATTCCTGAGTCTCCACCCAGGACTTGTATGTTCACAGTAGTGAAAACCGAGAGAAAGCTATTGACATGGTGAAGGAAGCCTCGATCACCTCCAGGGATGGAGGACCTTCATTGCTACCCTAAACGGCAGCAGTGTAGCGGGCAACAAGTAGAAGGTTAAGCGGTCATTGTAAATTGTCCTGAAATTAGGCTTGAGTAAAATCAGTGGGTTGCCGGGTGGTGTGGCTTGTTAGGCCGGAAAGGCCTGTTCCATGTTGAATAAATAAAAGAGTTAATATATTGTGTTAGAATCTTGTAAATCCTGGAACGTACTTCTCAACAATGGGAGTACCTTCACCAGGAGGACACCAGAGTCTCAAACAGGCAGCTTGCCTCTGCAATCTCATGTGGCAAAAACTGCTGGCCTTACCAGCAACAAGCCAGATCCCAAAAATGAATTTAAAAATGAATATACTGTGAACGTAGGTGCCAGAATCAGGTCTATTATCCCTGACGTACTGTATGTATGTTGTGAAATGTGTTGTTTTGTGGTAGCAGTACAGCGCAATACATAAAAATTGCTATTAATTACAATAATATGCAGGAATAGTGCAGAGGGGAGAGGCACTCCCTCCCTCTGCCCCCTGATCAAGGTTACATGAATCCATGGGAGCAGGTGGTGGATGGTCGTATGAGCAGCTGGTGCATATCACAATTCCTGGTTATGTGACCACTGATACCAGGCAGATGATGTCTGAAGAGTATTGATAATGGCTGGGGTTACCCATCTTGTAAAGTCACTGCCTAGAAGAAGGCAATGGCAAACCACTTCTGTAGAAAAATTTGGCAAGAACAATCACGGTCATGGAAAGACCACAATCACCCACATCATACGACATGGCACATAGTGAACGAACAAATGCACAGAGCAAAATAGTGAGGAGGTGCTCATGAGTTCATGGACCATTCTGAAATCTGATAGCAGCGAGGAAGAAACTGTTCCCAAAGATCATTGAGAGTGAGTCTTCAGGCTCCTGTACCAAATCCTTGATGGTAGTAATGAAAAGAGGACATGTCTTTGATGATGAGGATCATCAATGATGGATGTAGCCTTCCTGAGGCGCCACATTTTGAAGATTTTGAGAGAGAGGACTTCCAGCATAAGCATGGAATGTTTCCTTCATTCTGCATTGAGAGGCAAGCAAGATGGAACTGGTTCATGCCGGGAAAATTCTGGACTAAAAACTAGACCATCCAAAGAAAGGACCAATGTTTCCTTGGTAGTGCTAATATCTCTCATTTGTGATTACTTTTCAAGAACATTAGAAGCTACAGGTAATAGTGGACTCTGCCCATTACACCATAGGCACACCTGTCCCCACCAGCAGTCACATCTATAGCAGGTGCCTGCTCAAGGATCTGCACCACCAAGGCCATGCCACCTTCTCACAGCTCCCATCGGGCAGGAGCTACTGAAGTCTGAACTCCCACACCACCAGGTTCAGGAGGAACTACTTCCCTTCAACCACTCGGTTCTTGAACCATTCGGCATATCCCTAATCCTCAGTATAGCTGTTGGGGGGCATTCTGGAATTAGGTTTTGTAGCAAAATACTAACTTCAGCAACCAATCTTTAGACCTGAATGTGGATTGTAGATTAAATTTAAACCATAGCCCTGGACAATAGTTTCCTGGAGCTGTGGAAACCAGTTAATTGAAAACCAGACAATACTGATTAACATTTACTTTGGGTGTCTGGAGTGGGCACAAAGACGGAGGTGCATTTAAACAGTATGTAATTCAAAGGAAGCATTGTAGATTCTTTGTAACTATAGAATTGTCCTTTGATCTTTAGCATATAAAATGTCATGAAATATTGGATCAAACTGGCCTCTTCTTCTGAAACAGTCTCAATATGACGCCTGTAAGCACGTTTTTGTTGAATAAAACGCTTCTATATCCACTAGCTTCAGGCTCTCTGATGATTTTGTTCACGTTACAATAGCAACACTAAAGTGAACATAGTGAGTTTTTTTGTTCTAATTGTGTTCTTCTTTCTTGTAATTGTGTATAATTTATAATTAATTTAGTTTTCTTATGAATCCTGCTTACCTGATGCTCTGTGCTTGTGGTGCTGCCGCAAGTAAGTTTTTCATTGCACCTGTGCATACATGTATTTGTGCAGATGACAGTAATTTGACTGTCCATCCAGCAAATTTGATTTAATTGGGGCAGTGGTGCAGTGGGTAGAGCTGCTGACACATAGCTCCAAAGACCTGGGTTCGATCCTCACCTCAGGCACTGTTTGTGTGCATGCATGTGCATGCCTCAGTGGGAAGTTCCAGATGTTCTCCCTGTGACCACATAGGTTTCCTCTGGGTGCTCTGGTTTCCTCCGAGATCTCAAAGACATACAGGTTAAGGTTAGTAAGTTGGGGACAAGCTATGTTAGCGCCAGACACGTGGGAACACTTATAAATGTGTTAGGTTTTCTAAAATTGACTCCTTCTACCTTAGGCCATGAACTTATCAATCACCCCTCGTAGGTACTTCCTCTGACAGTGTTAAGTCGTTGATGCAGATGGCATGTTTTTTCACTGTAGATTTCAATGTTTTGATGTACATGACAAAGAAGTTAATCTTATCTTGAAATCTTGAAAAGACAATGCAAGTTGGAGGGTTGATCAGCTGCTGTAAATTGTCCCCTGGTGAGACTCTGTGGAGAGGGGAGCTGATAAAAGTGTGGGGAGGTGATAAAAATGTGAGGGAACACTAGTCCTCATCGAGGAATCAGAAGAGGAAAGATTCTGGATGACAACATCTCTGAGGATCTATCCTGAGCCCAACATATTGATCCAGTTACAAAGAAAGCACAACATCAGTAATATTTAATTAGGAATTTGAGATTTGGTATGTCACCAAGGCACTGGCAATTTTCTACAGATGTACCATGGAGAGCATCCGAACTGGCTGCATCACCATCTAGTACTGAGCTGGGGAGGGGTGGGTGTCACTGCACAGGATCAAAGTAAGCTGCAGAAAGTTGTAAACTCAGTTATCTCCATCATGGACACTAGCCTCCCCAGCATTGAGTTCATCTCCAAGGAACAATAGCTCAAAAAGGTGCCATCCATCATTAAAGACCCCCTCCACCCAGGATACGCTCTCTTCTCATTGCTACCATCAGCGAGGAGGTTCAGGAGCCTGAAGGCACACACTCAGCGATTCAGGAATAGTTTCTTCCCCTCTACCATCCAGTTTCTGAATGGACATTGAACCCATGAACATTACCTCACTACTTTTCATTTCTATTTTTGCACTACTTATTTAATTTACCTATTTTTTAATATATATATATATATATATATATATATATATACACACATACATTTTATATTATATTTATTATATATATATATATATATTTACTGTAATTCACAATATTTTTCAATTTCACAATATATGCCAGTGATGTTAAATCTGATTCTGAGAATGTAAAAGGGCAGAATTGGGTGTCTGATGGCCAGCAATGACCAGATGGGCCAAATAGCCTGCTTCCATGCTGTATAATTAAAAGATGAATGCTGGGGAATGCAGTCCTACCCCCCCCCCCCCATACCATTATTGATAACTGGGCTGAACTAATATTCAAATTTCAGCAGAAACAGACACCTAGGCTTGGGTGCAACAGAGGGGGGTCCGCATTTTAGATGGCTGGTTTACACTTTGCCCTTTGTCTCTGCATCTATCTTATGATCTCCTGAAAGCTGACACTTGTTTGTTAATTTTCAGGAGACTATATTTGTTGTGTGTTCCTCATTCAGATTTAAATAGAATAGATATAAAAATAGACCAACATCAACTAACTTTAGTATTAACTGGCCAAGGAGAAAAGGCTCATACAGGGATTTAATAGGGCTTGGCTTTGAGAAGATTGTGGACCGAGTCCAGTGCTCCTGTTGAAAGTACACACAAAATGCTGGAGGAACTCAGCACATCAGGTAGAAGAATAAAGAGTTAATGTTTCAGACTGAGACCCTTCATCGGGACTGCAAAGGAAGGGGGCAGAAGCCAGATTCAGAAGGTTGGGGGGTGGGGGGGGGTGAGAAAGAAGTACAAACTGGCAGGTGAGACCAGATGAGCAGAAAAATGGGTGGGTAAGGGATGGGGAAGTGGTGAGAAGCTGGGAGGGGATAGGTGGAAAAGTTAAAGACAGAAGGTGACGCAATCATGAGAGAGGAGAGTGGACCATGGGAGAAAGGAAAGAAGGAAAGGCACAAGAGGGAGGTGATGGGCAGGTAAGGAGAAGACAAGGGGTAAGAAGGGAACCAGAAAGGAGAATGGTCAAAGGGAGAAGGGGGAGGGGGAGAGAAATTATCAGCAGAAAGTCAAACAAATCAATTTCAACAATTTCTTGTTTGGCTCCTGCCATTTTCTCCTTTCTCCCGAGGTGTATTTGTTCTGGCTTCTGCCCCCTTCCTTTCCAGTCCCAGTGAAGGGTCTCAGCCCAAAATGTCGACTGTTGAATCCCCTCAATAGATGCTGCCTGATCTGCTGAATTCCTCCAGCATTTTGTATGTGTTGATCTGGATTTCCAGCATCTGCAGAATCTCTTGTGTTTATGATCTACAGTTGGAGGTACTTACCTACCACTCGTTACACAGCTGACATTTTGGGCATCAGTGAAGGTCCTCCATCTCTGGTGGTGTTCGGGACTTTCTTCATTGTGTTAGTAGCTTCCTTGGTTTGCCATGTAAGTCATGTAAGTCCCGAGCTGACACTCAGGAATACCGTCACACTCACATTCTTCACTGCTGTTTCCATAACAGTTTTGCTTAACCAGTCAGGGTTGCTAGCCCTGAGCCTGGAGGACCAGTGGACCACTCTTAGTCTGCCCTATACCCTTTGACCTGCTTGGCATGGGTGACTGTGGTGAACTACATATACCTGTCTGGACACGCCTCCCCCCCACTGACTGCTCCTGTGGCTCCTCCCACAGACCCCTGCATAAAGGCGATTGGAGGCACTGCTCCTCCCTCAGTAACCAGGATGTTGTGTGGTGGTCGCTTGCTGCTGACGGTGCTTTCTTCCAGCTAATAAAAGCCTACCTTGACTCACGTCTCCGAGGGTTATTGATGGTGCATCAGTGACCCTACCAAGAGCCAAAGCACAAGCCCAGATCCTGTTGGAAGTTAAAATATGATTTTAACTTGAAGCGCTGTCTGTTTCTCAGAGAATGCAAAAGATTTTGATATAATTTTAAAGAAGATGTTGAAGAAAGTGTGCATGGTGGTTGGCCTGGCCACCTCGGTCCAGTGTTTATGCTATATATATGCTACCTATCTGTGACTAAGAGCAGGTGAATTATCTCAGGTAGGAACCAATTATATATTCTCAAGCAACATCACTGAAAGGAAACATATTATCTGGTCATTGTCGTACTGTTGCATGTAGGAGCTTGGCGTAATTGAATTTCTTCATTACAACAATGAGGACACTTCAGAAAGAACCATATTACCGTAGATTCCGGACTACAGAGCGCACCTGATTAAAAGCCGCTGGCTCTAATTTTAGAAATAAAATCATTTTTTTAATTGTAAAGGCCGCATCGGATTTTAGGCCGCACCGGATTTTAGGCCGCACCGGATTTTCGGCCGCAGGTGTCCCACGTTGTAATATGAGATATTTACACAGAAAGATATTACACGTGAGGATTTTTTTAACTTTTAATTAAATCCATATGGTAACAAAAACAAATACATATTGCAAATGCTTTTTTTCGAACCGTGCCCGTACGCGGCTACTTTTAAATATACATTGCGTATACTTCTTTACTGAACAACATTCCAATATCTCCTAACGACTGGTAAAAAAAAATATATATTGCAGCCTACCAGGAAAAGTTATTGATCACCTTTAACTTAAAAGCAGAGTTCGCTCAGATCCAAAGCCGCTCGCGTAATGCGCTCCCCCCTCCTTTCCGTTTCATCGCAAACAGCATTTAAAAGCAGCGTTCGCTCGGATCCAAAGCCGCTCGCGTAATGCGCTCCCCCCCTCCTTTCCGTTTCATCGCAAACCGGCATTTTCCCACAAGACACCGCGAAACCGGGTGTGACGTCATAGCATCCCGCGATGTAGTACAGAAAACAAATATAGTTTAAACTAAGTAGGCAGCACAATGCTTCGAGTGTTTTCCATGTTGATGAGGGTGAGTACAAATGACTGATTTACAATAATTTAATTGTGAAAGTGCGCTTGATTTATCGTACAATTTCATTGGACCTCTGTGAACTACTCATCAATTTTATTGGTCTACTGTTACGAGGCAAAATGTTTACGAGGCGGCATGAAAAAAATCATGCATTAGCCGCTTCGGATTATTGGCCGCAAAGTTCAAAGCTGTTCAAAATGTGGGAAAAAAGTAGCGGCTTAAAATCCGGAATCTACGGTACCTTAAAAGTGACTTGAATCATCCAAAGTTGAAGCAAGATGCTGCCTTCATCATAAGCCTTAATATTCTTTAGAGTTAAGATTTCAATCGTGTAATTGAATAGAGAAACAGGTTCAAAAGGTTGACTAGCTTCCTTGTGAGCCTCTCCAGGTCCCCATTCATGGCCCTTTTGATGACCCATAAAGTTCAAATGTAACCAGGTGGAAGCCCGCTCAGCAAGTCTGGAAGTCAAGGCCCAATGATCAAATCCCTGGGTTGGTCTGTCAGAAAGTTAGAGGCCCAATGTCTGAGAGTCCAGGTCAGGGGCTGGAACTTGGATGCCCAGAGACTGCCTGTCCTGCTGTTGCAGGCTTGTCTGTGTGTGTGAATAGGCGTGTGGGTGGGAGGAAGGGAGGGGGCTTGTCTTGTTTTTCCTTATGTTGTTCTGCTAAACATTGTGGGCATGCTATGCTAGAACATAGAAAACCTACAACTCATTCCAGGCCCTTCAGCCCACAATGCTGTGCTGACCATGTAACCTACTCTAGAAGCTGCCTAGAATTTCCCTACTGCATAGCTCTCTATTTTCCTAAGCTCCATGTACCTATCTAAGCGTCTCTTAAAAGACCCTATTGTATCCACCTCTACTATCGTTGCTGGCAGTGCATTCCATGCACCCACCACTCTCTGACATCCCCTCAGTACCTATTTCCAAGTACCTTAAAACTATGCCCTCTTGTGTTAGCCATTTTAGTCCTGGTTAACAATATGATCAATGCCTCTCATCATCTTATACTCTTCTATCAGGTCACCTTTCATCTTCTGTTGCTCCAAGGAGAAAAGGCCAAGTTCACCCAACCTATTCTCATAAAGCATGCTCTCCAATTCAGGCAACATCCTTGTAAATCTCGCTCTATAGCATCCACATCCTTAATGCAATGAGTTGACCAGAAGTGAACACAGTTCTCCAGGTGGGGTCTGACCAAGGTCTTACATAGCTGTAACATTACCTCAAGGCTCTTGAACTCAATCCCACAGATGAAGTCCAACACACCATACACCTTCTTAACAACACTATCAACCTGCACAGTGCATGGACATGGATCCCAAGATCTTGCTGCTCCTCCACACTACCAAGAATCTTACCATTAATACTATATTCTGCCATCATATTTGACCTACCAAAATGAAACACCTCACACTTATCTGGGTTGAACTCCATCTGCCACTTCTCAGCCCAGTTTTGCATCCTATCAATGTCCCGCTGTAATCTCTGACAGCCCTCCACACTATCCACAACACCCCCAACCTTTGTGTCATCAGCAAATTTGCTAACCCATCCCTCCACTTCCTCTTCCACGTCATTTATAAAAATCACGAAGAGTAAGGGTCCCAGAACAGGTCTCTGAGGCACTCCACTGGTCACCGACCTCCATGCAGAATATGACCCATCTACAACTACTCTTTGCCTTCTGTGGGCAAGCCAGTTCTGGATCCAAAAGCAATGTCCCCTTGGATCCCATGCCTCCTTACTTTCTCAATAAGCCTTGCACGGGGTACCTTATCAAATGCCTTGCTGAAATCCATATACACTACATCTACTGCTCTTCCTTCATCAATGTGTTTAGTCACATCCTCAAAAAATTCAATCAGGCTCATAAGGAACAACCTGCCTTTGACAAAGCCATGCTGACTATACCTAATCATATTATGCCTCTCCAAATGTTCATAAGTCCTGCTTCTCAGGATCTTCTCCATCAACTTACCAACCACTTGAGCAAGACTCACTGGTCTATAATTGCCTGGGCTATCTCTACTTCCTTTCTTGAATAAGGGAACAACATCCTTAACACTCCAATCCTCCAGAATCTCTCCCATCCTCACTGATGATGCAAAGATCATCGCCAGAGGCTCAGCAATCCCCTCCCTCACTTCCCACAGTAGCCTGGGTACATCTTGTCCAGTCTCGGTGACTTATCCAACTTGATGCTTTTCAAAATCTCCTGCATATCCTCTTTCTTAATAACTACTTGCTCGAGCTTTACAGTCGACCATAAGTCATCCCTACAATCGCCAAAATCCTTTTCCACAGTGAATACTGAAGTAAAGTATTCATTAAGTACCTCTGCTATCTCCTCCGGTTCTATACACACTTTTCCACTGTCACACTTGATTGGTCCTATTCTCTCACGCCTTATCCTCTTGCTCTTCACATACTTGTAGAATGCCTTGGGGTTTTCCTTAATCCTGTCCGCCAAGGGCCTCTCATGGCCCCTTCTGGCTCTCCTAATTTCTTTCACAAGCTCCTTCCTGCTAGCCTTATAATCTTCTAGATCTCTATCATTACCTCTATCATTATCTGTATCATTTTCTGAACCTTTCATAAGCTCTTCTTTTCTTCTTGACTAGATTTACAACAGCCTTTGTACACCACGGTTCCTGTACCCTACCATCCTTTCCCAGTCCCATTGGAATGTACCTACACAGAACCCCACACAAATATCTCCTGAACATTTGCCACATTTCTTCCATACGTTTCTCTGAGAACATCTGTTTCCAATTTATGCTTCAATAAATTCAATCTATGCTTCCATAGAGTGGATGTGGAGATGGTTTCCTTTAGTGGAGGAGTCTGGGAGCAGAGGGCACAGCCTCAGAGTAGAAGGACGTCTATTTAGAACAGACGAGAAGGAATTTCTTTAGCCAGAGAATGGTGAACCTATGGAATTCATTGCCACAGACAGCTGTGCGGGCCAAGTCATTGGGTATATTTAAAGTGATGGTTGATAGGTTCTTGATTAGTCAGAGCATCAAAGGCTACAGGGAGAATGTACAGGAATGGGGTTGAGAGCCATGATGGAATGGTGAAGCAAACCTCGATGGGCCGAATGGACTAATTCTGCTCCTACCTCTAATGCTTGTTACTACCATTGGAGAGGGAGCAGAGGAGACCCACGCCCAATTCAGAAACAGCTTCTTCTCTGCCATCAGATTTCCCTGAACCCTGAGACCAATCTCCAAGTTGTATACTTTGATGATAAATGAACCTTGAACCTCGAACCCACCAACACTACCTCGCTGTTATTTTATTGCGCTATTTATTTGTTGTAATTTACAGTAATTTTAAGTATTACACTGTACTGCTACCGCAAAACAACATACCTACAGTGACAACAAAACAGATTCTGATTAGCCGGGTATGTTCTTACTGTGGGAATACTGCTGATTCAGGGATCCGGAGAAAGCCAGTTTAAATCCCCCCTCGGAAACACGTCAAGAATTTCATACATTTGTTTGGACGTTTCAATCACTCAGTCAACATCGCTGGAGGTAAAAAAGCACACATGATCTGACCATTATCAAATTTCTGGATGTGGGATCACGCTGACCGGCGCCCCCCCCCCCCCCCCCCCCCCTCTCGGAGATGAAGTTCGGTGGCGCCAGCACTTTCGTGAAGGGGACGGCACTTCACAAAAAATCTTTCACCGGCTTTGAATGCCGCCGAATTGTTTACTTTTCTTTCTGCGAGCGAAGCGTCCGATGACAGCTTCGGTTTATCTCCCCCCACGCCACTCGTGGCAGGCTATCCGCGCTCTCCCGATATCGCCTCAGTCGAGGGACAGTTTGACCCCGCCAGAGCTCAGCGCGCAACTGCTGCTTCGAGTGTCCAGGGGGACAATAACTCCGGGAGAAACCCCTTAGCGCAGCCCAGCGGTGTCGTGCTTCTTGAAGCTAAGCCTTACCTTCCAACGCCAGACAGAAGATCAGGAGAAGTGTCAGGACCATGGTGGTCAGACGCTGTCTTAAGTGAGTGTAGAGCTCTGCTGGAAAGGGGGTTGAGGGGTTTGGTTTCTAGTCACCGGCCAGCGCCAGGTTTAGGCACCCAGCTGCCGGACACCAGCTGAAGGATTAACCCTTTGTGCCCTGGTAACTCTATCAAGCTAGAGAAGCAGCTGGCAAGGTTCCTGGGGAAAGCAGCTAAATTGGAAGAGCTAAATTTACCCTTTCCGTCTCTAATTCCTGAGGCCTTCCATTCTACAGTGGGCTTGGGACACTGGTGAGACCACACTTGGAGTATGGTGTTCAGTATGGTGACCAGAACTGATCACCTCATTGTAGGAAGGATGTGGAAGCTTTAGAGAGGGTGCAGAGGAGATTCACCAGGATGCTGCCTGGATTGGAGACCATGTCTTATAGGTTGTACAAGCTAAGGGTTTTCTCTTCGGAGTGAAGGAAGTGTACAAGATAAGAGGCATTGATCGAGTTGACAGCCAGAGACTTTCTCCAGGGGCAGAAACAGCTAATACAAGAGGGCATAACTTTAAGGAGTTGGGAGGAGAGTATAGGGAGGACATCAGAGGCAGGTTGTTTTTACACTAAGTTTGGTGGCTACTTGGAAAGCTCTGCCGGGGTGATGGTAGAGACAGATACATCTTAGAGACTCTTAGGTAGGTGAAAGAAAAATGGAGGGCTGTGTAGGAGACAAACATCGACTGTCTACTCTTTTCCATAGATGCTGCCTGAGCTGCCGATTTCCTCCAGCATTTTGAGCGTGCTGCTTCGGGTTAGATTGATCTTGAGGTTGGTTAAAGGGCTGGCACAACATTATGGGTCGAAAGGCCTGTACTGCGCTGTATCTCTGAGGAGGCAATGCTGTCTATAAATTGTTACCCTGTATTTTATACAGAGCAAAAAGCAATGAGGTTTTTTTTTTTTATTTACAGATACAGCATAACAGGCCCTTTCAACCCAATGACCCTGAGACACCCAATTACACCCACGTGACCAATTAGTCTACTAACCCATACATCTTTGGCATTTGCGAAGAAACCGGAACACCCAGAGGAAACACAAGTGTTCAGGGGGATAATATATGAACTTACAGAGAGTGGCAGGAATCAAACCCAAGTCACTGACACTGCAGTAGCATTAAGCTAACTGCTACACCACATTGCTGCCCAGAGAAACCATGCACATTAATTCAATCTTACTCCAGAACCTTCCAATAAAGGTTGGAATTACTGACTAGATTTTTAATTCCAACTATATTTACTCACTTAAATTTTAATTCCCCCAATTTCTGTGGTGGGATTCGAACTCTTGTCTCTGCTTCAATGGCCAAGCACACTGGCCACCAGCTCAGTAACTTCACCACTATTTCACTCCACCCATTATTTTATCCTCATTTTAAAAAAAACACTTAAAAAGTCTCTCTGAACATCAGATACAGCAGCCGGTTCTTTCTATAGACAGCACTTACTAGAAATGATGTCAGAGCCTTAGAGAGATACAAGTGTACTTACTCCCTACCCTTGGGAAATTGTGACTTCATATAATGGAGTGTAGCTCAAGATGAAGAGCTTGTTATCAGAGCTAAGGGAAGATCCCAAACAGGCAATTAAAATCATTAGGAATAATTAAGGAAACTCTGAGAAAATCAGCAGATGATGGAAATCCAAAGCAACACACGCAAAATGCTGGAGGAACTCAACAGGTCAGGCAGCATCTATGGAAAAGAGTAAACAGGAAATGCTTTGGGTTGAAACCCCTCATCAGGATTGAGAGGGAAGGGGGAAGATGCCTGAATTAAAGGGTGGTGGGGGAGAGAAAAAAGAGGCTAGAAGGTGATATGTGAGACCAATTGGGTATCAAGGGCTGGAGAAGAAAGAATCTGATGAGAGAGGAAAGTGGACAATAAGAGAAAGGGAAGGAGGAGGGGACCCTGAGTGAAGTAATAGGCAGTTAAGAAGAAGTGAAAAGTCAGAATGAGGAAGAGGGGGTGGGTGAAGTTTGTTCACCAGTAGGAAAAATCGATTTTCATACCATCAGGTTGGGGGCTACACTGATGGAATACAAGGAATTGTTCCTCCACCCTGAAGGCAGCCTCATCTTGGCACAAGAGGAGACCATGGATCAGCATGTTGGAATGGGAATAGGAATTGGAATTAAAACACTCAGCCTCCAGGAAGTCCTGTTTGTGGCAGATGGAGTAGAGGTGCTCAATGAAGCAGTCCCCCAATTTACGACAGGTCTCACTGTCGGGAGCATCGGACACCCAGCAGATTTGCAGGTGAAGTGTTGCCTCACCTGGAAAGACTGTTTGGGGCCCTGAATAAAGGTGAGGGAGGAGGTATATGGGCAGGTGTAGTACTTTCTTAATCATTAAAGAAAATCTATTTCCATTGGGAGGAAATCAAGGAGACAGATATAAGCTAATTACCTTAAAAAAAAACTGGGATCAACTTTTTGTGTCTGTAATCCCAAAGGCTGTAGTTGGTGAGAGGGCAGAGAGCACAGAGAAAAGTTCTGCTTGTAACTTTCATAGAAGAATCCGATGCTGCCTTGATTGTAGAACATGTCTTATGAAGATAGGTTGAGTGAACTAGGGTTTTCTCTTTGGAGTGAAGGAGGACAAGCGATGACTTGATAGAGGTGCAAAAGATGATGAGAGGCATAGATTAAGTGGACACCCAGAGACTATTTTCCAGGGCAGTAATGGCTAATACCAGGGGGCATAATTTTATGGCCACACACAAAATGTTGGAGGTACTCAACAGGTCAGGCAGCATCTATGGAGAGGAATAAAAAGCTGATGTTTTGGGCTGAGACCTTCCTCAGGATATATCTCCATTAATACTACTTAACCTGCTGAATTTCCAGCATTTGGGGTGTGTTACTCTGGATTTCCATAATCTGCAAAACTTCTTGTGTTTATAATTTTGTGGTGATTGGACAAAAGTATAGGGGGAATGTTAAAGGTAGATTTTTTAAACAGAGAGTAGCAGGTGAAATGGATGGTGGTAGTGGCAGATATATTAGGGGTATTTAAGAGAACCATAGATAGGCATATGGATGATGAAAATATGGAGGGGTATGTAGGAGAGAAAGGTTAGGTAGACTTGAGAGCAAGTTAAAAGGTCCGCACAACGTCATGTGCCGAACGGCCGTAGTGTTCTATGTTCTGTGTGAGGAGAGGACATTTCTATGATTGTAGGAGAGGATGAGGTTAATGGGAGAGCTATGTGGAAATGAAGAAGCTGTAATGAGCTCTTTTGGCCTGTGCAAGGCACCAGGGAGTACTGAACGCCATGGCTTTTAGAGCACCAGTTTTGGTTAATTGGTGATTAATGAGAGTCATTAATTTTTTTAGAGTTTCTTGTGATTTTCTTGAGTGATTCTCTTTTTGTAATGCATTCTCCTGGTGCTTTCTGTTTAAGCTTGTTAGGTTTATACTGATAGGCTCAGGGATTTGTATATTTAAGTGGGTGCCCAATTAGCAGTAATCTCAGGGTCCTACTTTTGAGAATGTTACTTCTTGCGGTGTTGTTCTGCTGAACCAATGGTTTTTGGAATTAATATGAATAAACTCTCATCACTGTCTCTACATCGGCGTCAGTAGTGTAAATTTTGGAAGAACTTGCCCTTTCCTGATGTTGTTTCTTGCTAGTAATGGTACATCCTTGTTTATGCCAAGTCAATGTTCAGAAGGACACCATTGGGAATAATTGTCATAAGCTTACATGCCAACAACTGCAGTGGGTTGGACTAACCTTTGACAATACATAATTCCCATCTGTTGGATCTGATGAGTGACGCTAATGGTAGCAAACATTCCAGTGTACAAGTGTCCCCTGAAACAGTCGTTTGAATTGGCAACCCTGAAAAGCCCTGCTCTAAAATCTGATCCCTGCCTGAAGTGTACAAATACACAAGTAAAGTCTTATTCTATCAAGAGTAAGTGACCTTGTATTGAACCTCTCGATGAAAGTCGTGGTACTAGACTGAGAGAACTGAACTTCCATGTGACAAATGAAGCAGATCTGCAGAGAGCCAGCTAGCTCAGCAATGCTGTCTCAATCTGTAAAATAGAGAGTATTTGCTGTCTCCGAATTGCCTCTGGAACAATAGTGAAGAGTTAAACACTGTGAGCAAGTTCCTTCCAGGATCTTTCTCTAGCTTTCGCATTTCACGTTTCCAAGGACTCAAGTTTCTGGGTTTCAAGGCTATTTTGGGGTCCAAGCATTCCAGTCCTCAAGGTATCTTATGTCCCTCCAGGTTTCCACAGACTTCAAAGTTTCCAAGGTCTTTTCAATGTTCTCCCCGTCTCAATGATTCCCAGGTCTCCTCTTGGAGCTCCTATCAGATTCCCAAGGCCCCACTCGAGGTTCCCTGGTCTCTGTCTCTTGGGGTTCCCAAGACTCTCTCAGGTTCTCCAGGTCTCCCGAGTCATCCCTGGATCTCGAGTTCCCCAAGCCTCTCGACTCATCCCCAGATCTTGAGTTTTCAGGTCTCCCTAGCCATCTGGTGCCGGCCATAGGGAAGGGATACTGTAATGAGTTGTTTGGGCCTATGTGAGGTGCCAGAGAGCATTGAGCTCGAAGGTTTTTAGATCACCTGAGTTGGTTAATTGGTGTTTAACAAGTCTTGTTAATTGTTTAGATTTTTTTTGTGTTTTTCTTGAGTGACTCACTCTTTGTAGTGCAGTCTCCTGGTGCTTTCTGTTTAAGCTTGTTAAGTTTATTTTGATAGGCTTAGGGGTATCCATGTTATTTGCATTATTTAAGCAGATGCCTGATTAGTGCTAATCACAAAGTCCTAGTTTTGAGAATGTTACTTCTTGCGGTGTCACTTGGCCGAGCTACCAATGTTCTTTTTGGAATTCTGATAAATAAACTCATCACCAACTCTACATTGGTGTCTGTCTTTTGTCTGCACTTGGGTTCTGATATTGCCAGTGCACATCGTGACAGGAGCAAATAATCTACTCAGCAGACCGAGCAGCATCTGTGGGCGAAAAGGAACACTCAACATTTGGAGATCAGACCCTGCATCTGGGCCAAAAATAATGAGAGAAGAAAGGGGTAGGGGTGAGACAGGAGCCAGCAGGTGATTGGTGGACTGACGAAGGGTGAAGGATGACTGGAGTCAGGTGGAGCGAAGCTGGAGACAGCTGTTGCAACAAATGGTTTGATTGTGAGCTGCACAATACAGTCACATCCCACAAGCCTCCAGGTTATCTGTCTTTGGCGATGGATAAACATACCCTCAGGCCACTGGGGGGAAACTGCCCTGAAAAACGGCAACCGTTGGATTTTATGTTCAATTGAGAGAAAAGATTGGGCCTTAGTGTAATTCATCTGCTGTATCACCGAAGTCCCTGCACTTGACTCCAGGGAGTTCACCTCAAACCACACAAAATGTTGAAGGAGCTCAGCAAGTCGCACAGCACGTACGGAGTGGAATAGTCATCGTTTTGGACCGAGACCCTTCATCAGGACCGGAAAGGAGAGGAGCAGGTTCTTATTCTGGCTTTTGCCCCCTTCCTTTCGAGACCCGATGAAAGCTCTCAGCCCGAAACATTGTCTGTTTATTCCCCTCCATGGGTGCTGCCCGACCTGTTGAGTTCCTCCAGCATTTTGTGTGTGTCGCTCAAGGTTTCCAGCATCTGCAGAGCCTCTTGTCTTCACCTTAAACAATAAGCCTTCTAACTTGGAGAACTGGTGGAGCAACACAGTAGCGTAGAGATTAGCACAATCACTTTAGAGCGCCAGCAATCACCAGCTGGCGTTTAATGTCCACCACTGTCTGTAAGTTTCCACCTTAACAGCTTGTGCAGGAAATTGGGTGCTCATGTTTCTTCCCACACTCCGAGTGCGTATGGTTGAGGTTAGTGAGTTGTGAGAAACTATGTTGCCACCAGAAGAGCGATGAACTTACTGAGCAATCCTCACTGATTTGATTTGGTGCAAACGACACACTTCACTCCATGTGACAAATCAAGATAATCGTTAAGATTTCCAGCATCTGCAGAATCTCTTGAGGTCATAAATCTTCTGACTTGGAGGCCAGTGACAGCTCTTGTAAGTGGAATGCACTTAGAACCTGGTGACTAGCTTCCATCCGTGCACGTATAAAGTGAATGAAAACAATTGTTCCTCAATCCAACGTGCCAATGATCGACTAACGAAGACTCAAAACTCAAAGGACGTGCCCTTCCCCAGCGGTTCAACAGAACCACCTTGTGGTAAGAATGGTCTACTGCAGCAAAGAAACCATACAAAATATTTTTATATTGTATTCATGGGAACCAAAATCAGAATCAGGTTTATTGTCACTAACGTAAGCCGTGAAATTTGTTGTTTTGAGGCAGCAGTACATTGCAATGCATAAAAACACATTACCATAATTGATGGAGTGGAGAATCGTCTCTACCAAACGAGGTGGAAGGCACTCGCCTCCCCCCCCCCCCCCCCCCACGAGCCCGCAGGTCACCCCCGGGCAAGGTGTAGCACCTGATTAGCCCACCCCCCCCACCCCCACCAGCATCCCGATCAGGGTCACATGAAGCCACGGGAGCAGGTAGTACATTTCACAAGTCCTGGCTATGCGACCACTGAAGAGTATGGTTGGGATCGCCCGTCTTGTAAAGACACTGCCCAGAAGAAAGCAATGGCAAACCACTCCCGTAGAAAGATTTGCCAAGAACAATCATGGTTAAGTCCACGATCACCCACATCATTGAAATGGTAATTATTGATAATGATGACCATTAGAGACAACATGAAATATATAAAAAATAAATGATTAGTGCAAAAAGAGAGCAAAAAAGTGAGGTTGTGTTCATGGGTTTATCTATGTTATTACTTATTGTAAATTCATAGTAATTTTTATGCCTGGCATTGTTCAGCTGCCACAAAACAACTGATTTTGTGGAGTATGTCAGTGATAATAACCTGTTCTGTTTCTGTTTCTGAAGGTGAGAGGGAAAAAGTTTTAAGAGACGTGCAGAGCAAGTTATTTTACACAGAGAACAGGAATGCACTGTTGGTATAATAGAAGCAGATACAATTGTGATGTTTAAGAGGCTTTTACAGTAGATATGCAGAGGGGCAAGAGGCTTTTATAGGATGTCCAGGGAGGGGTAGTGCCACTGGCAAAGGGGCTTGTTGTGTCATTCAGGGACAGCTCACTCCCCTTTGGTCCCCACGAGATGCTCAGCTCTCACATGTGGCTCAAAGTAGCAGTCTGCATATTACAGCAGCCACGCCTCAATGCACTGCTTCAACAGGTGGGCTGAACCAGGTGAGGGTGGCCAGTGGGATTCATGCCCCAGTGAGGTGGGGATATACCTGTTCTGGCGTGTGAAGTCAACTTCGGCGGACGAGATCGACGGTGAGATCTGATGGCCAGGAAGACAGCTCTGCAACGCTTCGTGCAGAGTGAAGGCACAAAGGGAGTCACAGTCAACCAGGGAAGACCCCAGATGCAACGACCACTTGTACCCCTGGATCCTGACTTCCGAGGTCGAGAGAGTGGAATGGTTCTTCCACTCTCCCGCACAGGTTTCCTTACCGTCCTCAGTGGATATGACTGACATCCAATCAATCAGTCAGTCAGAAAGTCACATGACCTGCAGGGCATGGAGGGATGTGGATGGTGTGCAGACAGTAGACATTGTGTGGGCACAAACATTGTGGACCCAAGGGTCTGTTCCATGGTCTATGAAGTGAACACAGCAGTAACCAGAAAATACCATTTATTGTGGAACTGAGATTAAACACAGGATGAGACAAAGGGAAAACATGCCATCGACCGACAGCAAATTTGTACAGTATATCAAAATAGTTAACATCTTACTCATGTCCTGACTTGTGAATCAAGATCACTTTCAGTATGCCTGATCTGTCCTTGCACCTGGAAATTGTGGACACTGTCGCAACTTGGCACTGTGAATGAAGCCAGGGCCCACAGACCTTCAGTGTAAAGCTCAACACTCTATTTACCCTCTGTGTCCATCTTTGCCTGGAACTTGCGTGATCTGTTGAGATAATTTTAATAAGGGTAGGAAAATTAGTAAAGAGCAGTAGAAGACTCGTCCAGAAAATCTAAAATGGGTTTGGTAGATGCTGATAAGGATTTGCAAGTCAGTGGACTTGGTGAAGAGGTTTCAGATTACCGATCTTTGTCACAACAAAGCTTGTATTGTGATTTTCAGAGGGTAGGAGAAGAAATTAAACACTAGGCCCCGCCAATGTACTCAAAGTTCGAAGTAAATTTATAATCAAAGTACATGTATGTCACTATCTACAGCCTTTAGATTCATCTTTTTGTGGCATTCATAGCAGATCAATTAACCAGCTCAACTGGTTAGGGTTATTAAGTTGTGCACATGCTATGTTGGCCCCAACCTATCTGTTCTACTGTGACTTTAATATCCATGCAGACTTGCATAACCAACCCAGAACTGAATTGTCGAAGTGCACTGACAACAAATGAATAATAATAATCTTAACATTACCAGGTAGTTCAGCGGTTCTCACAATGCTATAACAACACTAGTGACCTGGGTTCAATTTCCGCTGTTGTCTGTAAGATGTGTGTACATTCTCCCGTCGTGGGTTCCTCTGTTTCCTCACAATTTGTAAAGACATAGAGGTTAGTGGATTAATTGGTCATATGGTTAATTGGGGAGTGTGGGCTCTTTGGGCTGGAAGGGCCTGTTACTGTGCTGTATCTCTAAATAAATAAATAACTAATAAGAGCAAGAGTAGACAACCTGGCACATTGAACCTGCTCCCCTATCTGACCGTGAACTCCATCTACTTGCCTTTTGCCCCCTAACCCTCAATTCCCCTGCTATGCAAAAAAGCTACCTAACTATATCTTAAATATACTTAATGGGCTTGCCTCAACTGCATCCCTGGGTGGAAAGTTCCACACATTCACCACTCTCTGGGGAAAAGCAGTTTCTCCATATCTCCATCCTAAATCTACTGCCCTTTGACAGGTTGCAGACGGCACAGCCTCTGGCTGGGGGTTGAATACTGGGCAGTGGCTTTGGAATTCCCATGTGTGCAGAGTGATCCTAAAGTTGCCGTCAATTTCACAGAGCCACCGTGACTCTGTAAAGTGTAATTTTTTTTATGCCCCAAATTGGTGGTCGATGAGCTTTGTGCTAACATAAATTTGGCATAATTAAACCTATGACCATCTGATGGACCAAGCGGCTACAGCAAGTGATGAGGTCTGCTTCGTGATAAACTCATTATGGTGCTCAGACGTAGCGATCTTAGAACCATAGAACATTACAGCACAGAAACTGGCCTTTTGGCCCTTCTTGGCTGTGCCGAACCATCTTTCTGCCTAGTCCCACTGACCTGCACCTGGGCCATATCCCTCCAAACCCCTCTCATCCATATACCTGTCCAAGTTTTTCTTAAAAGTCAAAAGTGAGCCCGCATTCACCACTTCATCTGGCAGCTCATTCCACACTCCCACCACTCTCTGTGTGAAGAAGCCCCCCTCCGCCCCCAATGTTCCCTTTAAACTTTATCTTGTCACACTCCGGCTCTCCCAACCTGAAAGATCTAATGATTAAGTGCCGGGACTCTACTTACCAAACAAATTCTCGACCATGGTTCATGATGAACAAGACACGGCCTGCCATGACTCCTTATATATTCCTGCCAGGGATTTCAATCAGGCTAGCTGGAAGAAATCTCTGCCCAATTGCCATCAGTGCTTTGATAATTAATTTACTTTGAACTCAGAGACATGTCCCTTGCTATAAATAACCTAGACCAGGCCTCTAGTCATGAAATAACCTAGACCAGGCCTCTGGTTACTAATCCAGTAACATAACCACTTTGCCACGGTATCTTTTAATAGAGTGAGATTCAGAGGGATGTTAAAAAGCTGTTAGAAACCACTGCTTTTTGAAATATTACTTTTATAAGATATCTGCTTTTTAAACAAACTCAAGTACTTTTCACACTCACTGGCAGAAAGTGGTATGGTAGCTAAACTAACGGTTTATCACCGTTCTCATTTTTCATTGGCTAAGTATTAGCACATTACTCTCATGATTTGTTTTAATGATGTAGCCTATTAACTAATTTATCATTCTCTAAGGAATTTTGCTAATTTTATTGATAAAAGTGATGGATTTGCCAGAAGTGCCATCTTTATTCTTTTGTCTATGTACCTCTTAACATTGTTTCTCAGCCCTTTATTCAGTTTGCTTAGTATTTGTATGTTTGCTTTTTACTCTAAAACAAACTGAAATCTTGCAATTAAGAATGCTGACCATTCTTGACGCCGGGAAGAGCACTAAGCATCAGAAATTAAACAGGGATCCAACTAAGCTGATTACAGGCTTCTCTGCTGCCTGTTTATAATGAACTTACTCAAAAATAAGTGCCACAAAACCAATCAAGGTCAAGCCTGCTGACAGACCAAGGATCAGATAGATGGATTCCCCCAGGTCTAACATGCCTGTTGGAGAAATGCAAATTATTATAAGCTGTGCGGCCCAGGGAGAAGGCTATTTGACCCACTGTGTCTCCGAATGGACCCACCTCCACAGACCGGAAGCAAACCGTTGGTCAGCGTGAACATGTAATCTACTTGACCGGCTGAGGAGGTTCAATTGGAGCTATGACCAATCCTGCCATGTGGGTGAATCATAGTCCGCTCCCACCTCCCATGGGGTACAAGATACAAAAGCCGCAGTGAGAAGTGCAACTAACAGAGAGTAGGGCACTGGGGTGTGTGGTAGAACAGAGGGATCTGGGAATACAGATCCATAATTACTTGAAAGTGGTGTCATAGGCTCATAAATTGGCTCATCGGCCTTCATGAATCAAATTAATGAGTATTGGAAATGGGGATGTTGTGTTGAAGTTGTACAAGATGTCAGGAGGGCCTAATTTGGAGGATTGTGTGCATTTCTGGTCACATACCTGCAGTCCGTTATGTGCAGTGTTGTGTGGCGTGGGCGATATGACTTGTGATACGACCATCCACCCATGGCCCTGATCAGAGGGGCAGAGGATAGGGGACACCAACCAGATGCTACACCTTGCTCAAGGGTGACCTGCAGGCTAGCAGAGGGAAGGAACACCTTACACCTCCTTTGGTAGAGACGTATCCCCATCCTCACCACCTACAGTACAAGAAAGACAAGATCATAAGATATAGGAGCAGAATTAGGCCATTTGGCCCAACGAGTCTGCTCTGCAAGTTCATCATGGCTGATCCATTTCCCTCTCGGCCCCAATCTCCTGCCTTCTCCCCATATCCCTTCATGCCCTGACTAATCAAGAATCAATCGATAAGACCATAAGATAAAGGATAAAATTGAGAAAGTACAGAGGAAAGATATCAATAAGATTGAGAGGGTACAGAGATATTTAATAAAGATGTTTCCAGGACTTGAGTATCTGAGTTATGTTGAATAGGTTAGGGTTTTATTTCCTGTAGTGTAGGCGATGGTGAGGTGAGAGTTCTTTGAGGTACACACATTGGTGAGGATATAGATAGAGAAAATGCAAGCAGGCTTTTTCCACTGAGATTGGATGAAACTAGGACTAGAGGTCATGGGTTAAGGAAGAAAGTTGAAATGTTTAAGGAAGCCACTTCACTCAGAGAGTGATGAGAATGTGGAACGAGCTGCCAGCGAAGAGGTGGACATGGGTTTGTTTTTGACATTTAAAAGAAGTTAGGGTCGGTAGATGGATGGGAGGGCTATGGTCCGAGTGCACGTCAATAGGACTAGGCAGAATAATAGCTTGGCATAGACTAGATGGGCTGAAGGAATTCTTTCTGTGCTGTAGTGTCTATGATTCTAACTGCTTCCTCACAGCCCCAGTGACCCAAGTTCAATCCTGACCTCTGCTGACGCTGTCTGTCAGAAGTGTGACAGACCATTTCTCTGGATAAAAACAAAACCAAAAATAAATATTCTAGAAGCTTGGCACCATCCAGGACAAAGTGCCCTATCCCCCCACCCTGAGTCTTCACCTTCTCCGCCACTAGCGCACCCTGGTGGCGGTGTGTAACATAAGATCCACCGTCTAACAATTTGGAATTCCTGACGTTTCCAGCTCAGAAAGTAATGCACTTCATGAACCTTTCCCACTCATGGTGACCCATTCACCAGGCCCCAGTTCCCACTTCCTTCCCACCCACTGGGACCTTGGTTCCCACACTTTATTCCCAGTCACTGGGTATTGGTATTGGTTTATTACTGTCACAATGTACCAAGACACAGTGAAAAGTTTGCTTGCAAACTGCTTATACAAATGAAATTATCTCACAATGCATTGAGTTGGAATAAGGTAAAACAATAACAACACAGTGTAAGAGCTACTGCAAAAAAGAAATACAGTGCAGGAAAACAGTAATGTGCAAGATCATATGGAAGTAGATTGTGGGACCAAAAGTCATTCTGACCAATTTTTACAGGAGCACCACTGACCATCTGCATCACCATCTAGTAGAGGGATCACAAGGCACCTGAACACAAGACCCTGCAAAGGATTGCGAGGACTGCTGAGAGGATCATTGGGGTCTCTCTTCCCCCCACCTGAGATATCTATCAGGAGCGCTACGTACACAGGGCTCTTAGTGTTGCCCTCTCACCAATCCTACAATGTCTTTGACCCTATACTGACATGCAGGAGGTTCTAAACCATAAGGGCAAGGACTGTTATGATGGAAAAGAGCTTCTTCCCCCAGGCCATGAACTCCCTGTCACCACCCAGGTCTCCTCACATGTGGAGCACCAGTAGCATTATATTGTTTACTTTTTAACATATAAATGCAGCTTTTGTTAAGTATTAATCTTCTGGAATATATTTTATAATTTGTTAATTTTTTGGCACTATTACTTTATATGTTCTGTGTGAGTTATCTGCACTGTGCTGTGCACCTTGGTCCAAAAGAACATAGTTCCATTTGGCTGAATACATGTACTACGTGTTTGAATGACACTAAACTGGAATCTGAACTTATCATACAAGCAACCTAGATAGAAAGGTCAAGATAGAGTGGACATGGAGAAAATGGTGGGTGAGTCTAGGACCAGAGGGCACAGCCTCAGCAAAGAGTGTCATCTCTTTAGAACAGAGATGAAGAGGAATTTCTTTACCCAGAGGGTGGTGAATCTGTGAAATCCATTGCCACAGTTGACTGTGAAGGTCAAGTCACTGGGTATATTTAAAGTGGAGGCTGAAAGGTTCTTGATTAATCAGGGTGTCAAATGTTATGGGGAGAAGGCAGGAGAATGGGGTTGAGAGGAATAATAAATCAGCCATGATGGAATGGCAGAGCAGACTTGATGGGCTGAATGGCCTAATTCTGCTCCTATGTCTTATAGCTTTACGGTCTTAAGTTCAAAGTTCAATGTGAATTTATTATCAAAGTACATGTATGTCACCCTTTGATTTGTTTTCTTGTGGGCATCCACGGTAAATACAAAGAAACTCAACAGAAACAATGAAAAAACATGCAATAAGACAGGCAAACAAAAAATGTGCAAAAGTAATCAAACTGTGCAAATACAAAAAGAAAAACACTAAATAATAAAAATAAATAAATAAACAATAAATATTAAGAACATGAGATGAAGAGTCCATAGGCCGTGGGAACATTTTAATGATGGGACAAGTGTAGATGGGTGAAGTTATCTGATGGTTGAGGGGTAATAACTATTCCTTAACTTGGGTGTGTGAGTTCTGAGGCTCTTATCCCTTTTTCCTGATGGCAGCAACAAGAAAGAGCATGTCCTGGGTCCCTGATGATGGACTCTGCTTTCCTGTGACATTTGCTCAATGGTGGAGAGGACTTTACCCGTGATGGACTGGGCCATATTCGCTACTTTTTGAAGGATTTTCCGTTCAAGGGCATTAGTGTTTCCATACCAGGTCCTCGTGCAGCCAGTCAATATACTCTCCATTTATCATTTTAGATGAAATTCAGAATCTTTGCAAACTTCTAAGAAAGTTGGGGCTCTGCCATACCTTCTTTGCATTGGCACTTATGTGCTGGACCCTGGACAGATCCTCTGTACTGATAACACTGAGGAATTTAAAGTTGCTGATCCTCTCTACCTCCAATTCCCCAATGAGGACTGGCTCATGGACCTCTGGTTTCTTCCTCCTGAGGTTAATAATCAGCCCCTTGATCTTGCTGCATCAAGTTAGAGGTTGTTGATTTGGCACCTTTCAGCCAGACATTCAATCTCCCTCCTGTACGCTGATTCATCACCACCTTTGATTCGGCCACTGACAGTGGTGTCGTCAGCAAACTTAAATATGGTGTTGGAGCTGTGCTTAGCCTCACAGTCGTAAGTATAAAGTGAGTAGATCAAGGGACTAAGTACACAGCCTTGTGGTACACCTGTGCTGATAGAGATTGTGGAGGAGATGTTGTTGCCAATTCAAACTAACTGGGGTTTGCAAGTGAGGAAATCGAGTATCCAATTGCACAAGAATGTATTGAGGCTGGGTCTTGGAGCTTATTGATTAGTTTTGAGGAGATGATGGTATTGAATGCCAAGCTGCAGTCAATGAAGAGCATCCTGATGTATGCACCCTCAATATCCAGACGTTCCAGAGTTGAGTGAAGAGCCAATGGAATGGCATCTGCTGTTGACCTGTTGCTCCAGTAGACAAATTGGAGCCGATCCAAGTCAATCCTCAGGCAGGAGTTGATATGCTTCATGACCAGCCTCTCAGATCATCTCATCACAATGGATGTAAAGTACTACTGGGCAATAATCAATGAGGTCCATTGAAAAGTAATAACTGGAATGATCCTGGTGGAATGTCCAGGATGGGTGGAGTTTTTGATTATGTTGGCTACTTTAATGAGGCAGCAAGAAACATAGACAGAGTCCATGGACAGGAGGTTGGTTTCTGTGACGTGGTGAGCTGTGTCCACAACTCTCTGGAGTGTCTTGCAGTCATGGGCAGATCACTTGACATACCAGTCCCTGTTGCATCCAGATAGAATGCTCTCTATAAAGTTCAGAACCATGTGCACCACCCCACCTCCCTTTCTAAAGCCAATGACCAGCTCTTCTGTTTGTTGACATTGTTGTCAGGACACCATGTCATTACTCTCTCTAGTCTGTCTCCATCCTACTCATCGTTATTTGAGATACAACCCATTACTTTTTGTAGGCTTTTCCATTCAAGGGCGTTTGTGTTTCCCTACCAGGCTGTGATGCAACCGGTGAATATACTCTCCACTGTTAATCTCTTTTGCCCATTACACATTGTTTAGGGCAGGAATGAAGGTCCTCTATCTCTAGTGGTGTTCTCGGCTTCCTTCATTGTGTCAGTAGCTTCCTCTCGGTTTACTGTCAGTCACACAAGTCCTGGGTGGAGACTCAGGAATACCATCACACTCAGATGTAGGATTCTTCATTGCTGTTTCCATAACAATTCTGTTTTGCCAATCAGGGTTGTTGGCCCTGAGCTGAACCCCTGAACCTGGTGGACCGGTGGACCACTCTTAGTCTGGCCTCTATCCTTTGACCTGTTTGGCCTGGGTGAACCTACCGAGAACCAAAACATGAAGCCCTGACTCCAGCCAGCATAGCTTTTTGGGTCACTGAGGCACAACAAGGTTGTGGTCCTCTTGGAGAACTCTCCACCATAGGTAGAGTCAAAACAGATTCTGTCCACACAGTCATGAGTGTACAGGGAGTAGAGTTGTGGTCTGAGGACTCAGCATTCTGGGACACCAATGTTTAGAATATTCATGGTGGAGGTGTTGCTCCCTCTGCTTACTGACTGTGGTCTGTTGGGCAGGAAGTCAAGAATCCATTTGCAGAGGGAGGTTCAGAGTTTGCTGACGGCCCTGGTACCTGTGTTCATTTTGACTTCCTATTGTGATGGATATTATTGAATTGATTTATCATTGTCGCATGTACTGAGGTATAGAGAAAAACTTGTCTTGCATGCCACCTGGATCATTTCACTAACACAGTGCACTGAGGTCGTACCAGGGAAAACAACAGCAGAATGCAGGGTGAGGTTACAGAGAAAGTGCAGTGCAGGCTAAGGTGCAAGGTCATAATGAGATAGGTTGTGAGGGCAAGAGCCCATCTTATTTTACTAGATGACTGATCAAATCATTACACTGTTTATTGAGGTAGAACAACATTTATAACAATGCAGAATAAAGTGTAAAAGCTACTGAAAAAGTACAATGCTGGAAAACAATAAAGGGCAAGATCATAACAAGGTCGATTCTGAAATCAAGAGTCCATCTTATCATACATCAGGTCCATTCAACAGTGGGATAGAAGCTGTCCTTGAGTCTGGTGGTAGGTGCTTTCAGGCTTTTGTATCTCCTGCCTGAAGGGGGGGGGGAAGAGAGAATGTCTGGGGTGGGTGGGGTCTCTGATTACGCTGGCTGCTTTATTGAGGCAGCAAGAAGTGTAGGCAGAGTCTGTGGAGGAGAGGTTTTGCCACTATGTGCAAATCTATAAAATTGGATCCTTGATGTCAAGGAGGACTTCAACTTCCCATCGCCAAGCACCCATTCTTTCCCCTGATTTCCAATCCCACGCCTCCCCCCAACCCTCCCGCTGCCGGTGAAGACACAGAGCCCTGTCCTGTTTGGGAGAGAGAGCACTGCATCTTGCTCAAGGCTGAAACCTGGGACCCACTCACTTGGCCAGCAAGTCTTCATTTTCCAGCAGTTAACTTTCACCTCAGTGCACAGGCTGCAGTCAATAACTGCTGTGGAGCGTCCTGGAGAAGGAGAACACAATGTAAGATGAACAGCCTGCAAAGGGAACAGCAGCAGACCCCACACCACCACCTCCAATGAGGGGCATTCACCCCTGGACCAGAGAACAGACTGGGAAAAACACCCTATATTTTTAGGGGAGCAGTAGCACTCAATACATCGAGTGCATGCTCAAAATTTGGCTTTGGCAGTGTGTAAGCTGCAGTCAGGTGCACGGCGGAGAATTCTCTTGGTAAGTAGAATGGTCGGCATTTAATCCTTGGATGTTCCAGATCAGGTGAACAAGCGTGCGATAACACCTTAAATTCCAGTGGGATTGGTTTTGGTCAACATCAGTCTGGATCCCGCAGAATTCCCAGCCAGCAAGATGAAAGAAGGATAAGATTCCCCTCATCACTTGCCTGGTTAACTCTTATTTCTTCCACCACAAATGCTGCCCAACCTGCTGGGTTGCCAGCTCTGCCTGTAGGTACATGAGGTGGTTTCTCCACCTGTTCCCACCCAAATCCTTCTCCACCACCCAAATCCCTTCTCCACCCTTCCCCACCACCCAAATCCCTTCTCCATCCTTCCCCACCACCCCAATCCCTTCTCCACCCTTCCCCACCACCCAAATCCCTTCTCCATCCTTCCCCACCACCCCAATCCCTTCTCCATCCTTCCCCACCACCCAAATCCCTTCTCCACCCTTCCCCACCACCCAAATCCCTTTTCCATCTTTCCCCATCACCCCAATCCCTTCTCCACCCTTCCCCACCACCCAAATCCCTTCTCCATCCTTCCCCACCACCCCAATCCCTTATTCACCCCTCCCCATCACCCCAATCCTTTCTCCACCCTTCCCACCACCCCAAACCCCTCTCCACCCTTCCCCATCACCAAAAATAATTTGAAACCCCACCACCCACCCCTCTCCCCATTTCCCATGTTCCCAATCTTATAAAAATCTCAATCTAATAATTTTCCGTTCTATAAAATGGAGCTTTTTATAAAAAGCTCCACACACACACAAAATGCTGGAGGAACTCAGCTGACCAGGCAGCATCTAGGAAGAATAATAAACAATCAACATTTCTGAGGTCCTGATGTTGGGTCTCAGCCAGAAATGTTGACTGTTCATTTCCCTCCCTAGACACTGCCTGACTCACTGAGTACCTCCAGCACTTTGTGTGGGTTGATCCAAATTTCCAGCATCTGCAATCACTCTTGTGAGCCCCTTCCTCTGTGTAAAATACTTGCCCCTCACATCACCTATAAACTACAACTCCTCACCAACACCCCAACCTCAAATGTAAGTCCTCTGGTGTTCGACATTTTTACCCTAGGGGAAATATTTTGACTATCTACCATGACTGTCTCTTATAAATTTAAAACCTCTGCCTTGTGAAAAACCTTAGCCTCTGATGCTCTGAGGGGAACCCAGGTTTGTCTAGCATCTCCTTATAGCTCATATCCTCTAATCTAAGTAGTATTGTGGAGAACCTCTTCTGCACCCTCTCCACAATCTCTATATCCTTCCAATAATGGGGGTGGCCAAAACTGCACATAATATTGAAAGTGGAGATTGAATAACATTTTAAGATTTGTCTCTGCCTTGTTTTCATTTGCAGGAGGGTTATGGACCTGCAGTCCGGGCTGATCTGTGAGGGATTTGACCTCCCTGCACCCTCCCACTTTTTAAACCTTTCCTGATCCTCATCAGCCATCCCTCCCACCCCAACTTCCCACTCATTTGCACATTAGGAGCAACTATTGGATTATGGGCTGAATAGTTACTTGTTTGTCTGTAGATGTTCAGTGGATTTACTGGTGTAATGGGGAACAAAGAAATGGTGAGCAGACTGAATAAGTATTTTGCATTGTGGAAAGCACAAGCACAGTGCCAGAAATGTGAGTGTTGGGAGCAGAAGTGAGTGTGGTTGCTATTACTAAGGAGATGGTGCTGAAAGGTCTGAAGGTAGATAAGACACCTGGACCAGATGGACTACACCCCAGGGTTTTGAAAGAGGTAGCTGAAGAAATTGAGCAAGCATTAGTCAAGATTTGCTAGTTTCTGGAATGGTTCTTGAGGACAGAAAAATCGCAAATGTCACTCCCTTCTAGGGGCAAAAGGCAGGAAATTATCGACCAGTTATCCTGATGACTTCAGTGGTTGGCAAGATGTTGGAATCCGTTACTAAGAATGAGGTTTCATGGTTCTTTGAGGCACACGATAAAAGTCTGTTGGAATTCATTGAGGAAATAACAAGCAGGATTCCCTCTTAATAGATCAACATAATTCTTCTAGACTCCATTGAGTACAAGTCCAGAGCCATCAAACATTTCTCATACATTAGCCCATTTATTTGTGGAATTTGCAGTCCAAATGTGGTCTAACCAGTACCTTTTGAATCCACTGCATTACATCCTTGCTTTTATATTCTAGTCCTCGGGAAATGAATACCAACATTGCATTAGCCTTCCTTACTACCGCTTCAACCAGCAAGTTAACCTTTAGAAAATCCTACACTAAGACTCCCAAGTCTCTCCGCACCTCCCATTTCTGAATTTGCAATTCAGAATTTGCTATTTTAGAAAATAGCCTATACCTTCATTCCTTCTACCAAAATGCACAACCATACATTTCGAGACACTGTATTCCATCTGCCACTTCTTTGCCCATTCTACTAATCTGTCTAAGTCCTTCTGCAGACTCCCTGCCCTGCTACCTATCTTCTATCCTCAGCAAATCTGTCCTCAATGTCATCTATTCTGTCATCCAGATCATCCCCTTAAGTTAATATTTGACATCTTGCCAGAGTGAAGGCAACAATTTATGACTTGGGCAAACTACCCCGGGGAATGGAAGAAATCAGTAGGGTGTACTCACGGCATTTGGGAGCACACATAGCTGAAGGGAAGAAATATAAACAAAATGTCAATTAGCAGCACAATAATTATAAAAAGTTCAAAGTAAGTTTATTATCAAAGAATGTATACATCACCATATTTACAACCTGCAGGTTCATTATCTTGCAGGCATTCAAAATAGAACAAAGAAATACAGCTTCAAGGAGCGATGCCTCAACAAGGCATTAAGGACCTCCCCATCACCCAGGACATGCCTTTTCTCATTGTTACCACCAGGAAGGAGGTACAGAAACCTGAAGATACACACTCAGTGATTCAGAAACAGCTTGCTCCCCTCTGTCATCAGATTTCTAAATGGATGTTGAACCCATGAACACTATCTCACTTCTGTTTTCTCTTTTTACACTATTTATTTGATTTAACTTTCTAAATATACATACTTAATGCAACTTACAGTCCTTTTTATCATTATTTATTGCAATGTTCTGCTGCCGCATAACAACAAATTTCATGACATATGCCAGTGCTATTAAACCTGATTCTGATTTAATGTAAAGCTACACACAAAGATTGTCAAACAACCTATGTGAAAAAAATTAGAAACTGTGCAAATGCTAAAAAATAATAACAATAATAAATAAGTAAATAAATAATATTGAGTTGCTTTAGATTTCCAGCATCTGCAGACTTTCTCATGCTTGAAACATGAGCAGATAAAAATCAACTCTAAATCACTTAAGGATATATTCAGGAGATAAGAGAGACTACAGATGTTGGAATCCAGAACAAAAATAAAAGGCTGGGGAAAAAATCAGCAGGTCAAGCAGCAAAAGGCACCACATGATACCCCTTCCCTATCACCTCTCCATCCATCTCTACAACCCCTCTCCCTGGCCTTTACTTATCTAATCTCACTAAAAACCATAATCTTGTCTGGATTTCTCCTCTATGGAAGGATGCGCTGGCATTGCAGAGGGTTCACAAGAATGATCCCAGGAATAAAAGGGTTAACATATGAGGAGTGTTTGATGGCCCTGGACCTGTACTCACTGGTGTTTAGAAGTATGAGGAGGGATCTCACTGAAACTTACTGAATATTGAAAGGCCTGGACAAAGTGGACAGGGAGAGGATTTTTCCCATAGAGGGGGAGTCTAGGACCAGAGAGCACAACTTCAGAATAGAAAGATGTCCCTTTAGAACAGAGACGAAGAGGAATTTCTTTAGCTAGAGGGCAGTGAATCTGTGGAATTCATTGCATCAGGCAGCTATGGAGGCCAAGTCATTAGGGACATTTAAAGCAGAGGTTGATAGGTTTTTAATTAATAAGGGTGTCAAAGTTTACAGGAGGAAGGCAGGAGAATGGGGTTGAGAAGAATAATAATAAATTGGTTGCAAGAAAAATGTCCCCGGGATGGATGTTGAGTTACATCTTTTTCTGCCCCTCCCCTTTCACAATGACTATTCTCTTCTTTCCAGTCTGCTCATCTCCACCCCTACCCAGTCCACCCCGTCCCCTGCAACTGAAGCAGATGGTGTAACACCTGCCCCTTCACCTTCCCCTCACCATCACCCCTTCCAAGAGAGGTTCATCTGCACTGTTTCCAATCTGGTCTGTTAATTGTTAGTAGATTAATTGCTCAGATGGGTGTGATTGGGCTGGAAGGGCCTGTTGCAATCCAGTATTCTAAACAAAATAGAATAAAGATTGCCAGTGTATAGTAGTATGTTGGAGCTCTCATAAGGATTACTTCTCAGTAATAATGATCAGAGAGGTTGTCAGGAACGCGGCCGGATGGACCCAAACGCAGGACACAGACACTGAAGTACTAGGGAGAGGGCAGGATGGGGATGCCATGGCACTTAAGGGTAGAGCTGGGGTTCAGACAGGTAGAGTTCAGGCAGGCAGAGCAGAGCAGGCTCCCGAAGTTCAAGCAGGCAGAGCGGAACGGGCTCCTGAAGTTCAGGCAAGCAGGTCCCCGGGGTTCAGGCAGGATTGCAGACAGGTCTAGGTGGCTAGATAAGCTGGCGGAGAGCCCTCCCTGGGTGGGCCGCATATATCCCGGGTAGGGCCGTCTCCCAGGTGGAAACACCGGAGGCCTGGGCACGACGCGAACCCCTAGGCGGGTGCGGGGCACAATCCCACAGTTCGGGCGGAAGAGGAGGACAGGGCAGAACCTCCACCGGGCAGCGGCAGACCGGCCGGACCTGCCCGGCGGAGGCGAGGGGTAGGAACAGGCAGAACCCCGCCGGGCAGCAGCGGGTCAGCCGGAACTGCCCGATGGAGGCAAGGGGTAGGAACGGGCATAGGTCCAGGGTGACCAACACAACAGCCATGATAACAGGAAAATCGGAAAACGGCCGGCAGACAGCGCGACCGCGCGAACAACACAAACGAGCGGAGAAGTAGGACCAGCACATGGGAAGAAAGGTGGGGGGAGAGGACCAACCTGGTAGTACTGGTACGGGGCAGAGAAGCATGATGAGGAGTGGATCTGAGCCCAGGCGGGATAACAGAATGAGGAGAAGAGTTCAGAGCCGGCAGAGAAACAGGAAACAGAACAAAACGACCACCAGCCTTGTCCCAGTCCCAAGGCCCCTTATAAACACCTGCAGCTCAATGAGTTACAGGTGTGCCTCCTTGAGCCAGGAGGGTCCTAACTAGTTCACGGGTGACGGGAGGGACAACTGCAGGACCCGGAGTCCGGAGCCCTCGGACCGGATCAAGACCCGGAACGCGGATTCCAGACCGGACCCTGACAGAGGTACAGAAAGAATCTGTATTTACTTTATTGTCTATGTTAACCAGCATGTGAATTCATATACTAAGTATCTGTGTACTCAGCCACAAGTTTTCCTGACCCTCCTGAACAATCAAAGAATAGTAAAGGTAATACCCAGGCAAAGGATTCTACACTGGCTTGGCGTTCTCATAGTCGTGTTCCATGTAGGATCGCTCACAATTGTACCTCTGATGGTCATTCTCCAGAGCCGTCGCTGCTTTGCATTTGAAGCCTTTGCTTTTATATTCTTTCCTTACCACTTCAAATATTGCATTCCAGTGCCATCATCAAGGGGTCATCTGACTGACCTATAAAACCTGCCCAAGGTCTACACAATTTCATGCCTTACGTTACATACCAGCAGCAATAGATATGAAAATTAAGTCGGGTTTTTATAAATAAGCAACAAAATTTATTAACCTCTACTCAAAAACATAGAAAAGTAAACAAATGACTAACTTAAACGGAAGTTAACAGTGTTATGCATCTATAGTTATCCAACAGTCAAACTTAGAGACAATTCTTAACAGATCTTACTCAAGCACAGTCTTAAAGTGGTAGTTTAAGAAGTCCATATGATTCATAAGGTACGTGAGAGGAGAGACTTCCCGAACTAGCAATGAAGTGATTCTTGAAGAAAAGACAAAACTGTTGATGCAGATCCCAGCCGAGAAATGCCTTTTCCGAAGAGATCCTGAAGAATAAGATTTCTCAAAGTAACTGACCTTTTGCCAGAGGTGGTCACCACACAACACCCAACCATGCAGGGGTTAAGCAAAAGTGTGTGCCACAATCCACGTCAATCACATTCAAGACACAAAACAACACCATTGATTTCGACCCAATTCTTTGGATTCATACGAAGCTGGCAATTCGTCACTCTCTCTCTCTCCTTCTACAATTGCGTAAACACCAACTGTGACTCCCCGACAAAACAACTATGCAACAAACTACGGTCTCCCCTTTTATACCGGCTGGAACATGCCCTCACATGACATCACCTCACCCCACATTCACGAGACAATTACATCATACCAATATCACGAGACAATTACATCATGCTCACGAAAAACTCACGGGACAGATAACACTTAGATGACCTGTTTTGTTCTCTTCGACTCTGGGTCAAATGAGTTAAACCAGGTCACCAAGACACTGGGCTGAGATGACGAGATTACTTCTGCAACCTGCCATGGTACACAATACAGAGTTTATCTGAGAATGGTCTCAGGCTTAGCAGATCAATAGCAGAAACTCCTGGTGTCCAAGTTCAATTGCTCTGATTAGATTATCCCAGAGCAAGAATCCATTCTCAAACTGTTCCCAAGATGGAGGTTACAGAGCGGCTTCACAAAATGGCAACCTCTATTCCTTCAAGCATAAGGCTTTCTTATGGCAGTGCTTTATGCTTTGGCTCTTGGTAGGGTTACCTGTGCCAAACCGGTCAAAGGGTAGAGGCCAGACTACGAGTGGTCCACCAGTTCTCCAAGTTCGGGGGTTCAGCTCAGGATAAATAACCCTGACTGGTAAAACACAATTGTTACAGAAACACCAATGAAGAATCCTTCTACTTCTGTGTGCAACAGTATTCCTGAGACTCCACCTAAGACGTGCATGACTGACAGTAGTGAAAACCGAGGGGAAGCTACTGACACGATGAAGGAAGCCCTGAAAGCCGCTAGAGATGGAGGACCTTTACTGCTGCCCTAAACACCAGTGGCGAAGTGGACAGTAGGTCATTATGAATCAAGATTGATTCCAGTGTCACATGTAAACCCGATAAGGTAGAGGAAGCAGATTTTCTTCAAGAACACAAGTGAACTAGGTGGAATTTTACAAAATTCCAATAGTTTCTTTATTATTTAGAGATGCATCATGGTAACAGCCCCTTCCAGCCCAGCGAACCAGCACCTCCCAATTACACCTAGGTGACCAATTAACCTAGAGACCCGTATGTCTTTGGAACATGGGAGGAAACCAGAGCACACGGAGGGAACCCATGTGAAAACGTACAGTGGTGGGATTGAACATAAGTCTCTGGCCCTGTAATAGCATTACGCTGATTGTTACACTACCTTGTCATGCCAAAGAGAGGAGAGAAATACTACCTTTATTTGTCTCAAGTACAGTGAAATGTGTCATTTTTCATCAAATCAGCGAGGGCAGCCCGCGAGTGTTGCCGTGCATCTGGTGCCAACTCGCTGATGCCCACAGCTTACAAACCCTAACTGTGTATCTTTGGAGTGTGGGAGGAGACCGAGCACAGGGAGGAAACCCACATAGTCACAGGGAGAACATACAAACTCCTGACAGACAGCATCTGTAATCAAACCCCACTCACTGATCACTGTAAGACAATCAGAATCAGGTTTAATATCACTGACAAATGTCTTGAAATGTGTTTTTTTGCAGCAGCAGTAATTGCAATGCTATAAATATATTCTAGACTCTGTGATGGGGATCTTTAATGATGGATGCTGCCTTTCTGAGGCATGGCCACTTGATGGTGCCAGAACCTTTGGTCTTGGGCAAGGTTTAATTGGTGTGGTTAGTGAATTTGACTGTAGTTTACATCATATGTGTTTCTGGTTTTATGTTACTCCTTTTTTTAATTGCAATTTTGTGTGATTTAGATTGGGGCAGACTGGCTCTGTGGCCTACAGTCAACAAATGACACAGCTAAATTGAACTGGACTGAGCTAAACCCAACATTCCGAGATTGTTTCAAGGACTCTGTGGTTTGACGTTATACGTTCAGTGTTTTTTGCTCGGGTTTCTGCTGTTCGCACAATTTGTTCTTCTTTTGCACATTGGCTGCTTGATGTTTTCTTGGCCTGGGTGCTTCTTTGTTTCCTGGCCATCTGTGAGAAGAAAATCTTAAGGTCGTATACTCGGTCCATACTTTGATAATAAATGTACTTTGAATCTTTGGAATTAGTAGACTAACATAGAATATTTTGGGCAGCATGGGTCTTGTGGTGGTTTGCATAACATTCTACAGTGCTAGCTGCAAGATAGGGTTCGATTCCACCACTGTTTGTAAGGAGTTTGTACGTTCCCCTGTAACCGTGTAGGTTTCCTCTGGGTGCTCTGGTTTCCTCCCATATTCCATAGGGTTAGAATGTTGTAGGCATGCCATATTAGTGCTGGAAGACTGGTGACACTTGTAGGCTGCCCCCCCTGCACATTCTTGGACTGCGTTGGTTGTTGAAGCAAATTACACATTTGCTGTATGTTTCGATGTACGTGTGACAAATAAAGTTAATCTTTAACCTTTATGTAACCCAGGTTAATTAAACCCAAAGACGTAATATTAGAAAGCTCCACCTGTGAAGGGATGTAAACAAGGTTTGCCAATTTAAAAAGAGAGAGAATTTGAAAAAAACACACTCCGCAAGAAGAGGCGTGGCTGACGCAGACCGGACAAGGAGAGAAACGCAGCAATGATTAGAAGCTGAAGACATGCACTGTTAAGAGTGGAATTAGTAGTGAGTATCTTTACACTACTAACTTGAAAACCTCAGGAAGAAACCCCTGGAGAGAGACAATAATGATAACAGATTTATTGAAGCTACAGCTATAACACAAAGCAGCTGTAATGGGACAGTATCGGCAGAGACGAGTATCCAAGTTCCTTACTGTGTAGTCAGGAATTAGTTCTATAAATCACACCAAGGGATTTGGTCAAGTTTGTGTATTGACTTGCCATGGATGATAAACTATTTCATTCCAATGAACCAAAAAAAGAAGATTGCGAGCTACCCAAGATTTAACTACCAACGCGGGGATGAAATGTGTAATGACTGTTATGTGTGATGAGAAAACCAGCTGGAGATGGGGTCCAGAGTTGACCCCCCTGTGAACTATGCTGTTAACGAGAGAGAGAGATGAAGGGGTGGGGGGGGAGGCATCCTATTGCAGATGGGAGAGAGAGAGAGAGACAAGGATCAAAATGGATGATTTAGTATTATGGCTTCTTCGCTAATTGTTGACTTTAACGCCAAGGACATTTGGCCTGTTTGTGTGGATCCCTGCTGACACAGCAGAGTGATGCCAGGTGTCTGCTGAGACAGGAGGGAGTGGCCAGTTTGATGGACATGGAGTTGATGGATGGCTGATACCTCGTCAGGGGAGATAAAAGACGGGTCTGCTGAGACACCAGCAGACACGCCACAAGACACTGCAAGAGGTTTGTGCCCCCACAGGAAGGTGGGGGCCTGGAGGACTGAATCGGGAGATCGGTCACAAAGCTCACAGTGTGACAGCAGGACCGGTGGGGGCTTGTGTGTGTGTCCACTCACGCTAGAGTGACGAGTTCACCACAGAAGAACGGTCTAGCCGAGAACAGAGGGGTCATAACCGAATGACCACATCAGTGCAACGGAACAAGAAGACAACAGAAGGTTTGCCTGCTGCAGCTGCTCGTATCTCACTGGCTCTCTGTCTCTGTCTCTCTCCCCCCAACAACAGCAACAGCAACAGCAACTCGACTTGAACTGAACTCTGCATTATCTTAAGACTATTCATTTACCCCTAGACTTGGATAGAGCTTGGTTTTGATTCTTATTTCTACACTTCTGTATTTATCATTGCTAATCTGTTTTATATGTATATTTGCCTTTTTGATATTGTATTACTTAGTTTGCTAATAAACTTTATTAGTTACTAGTAATTACATACTCCAACGTGTATTCCACTTCTGCTGGTTTGGTAACCCAGTTACGGGATACATAACATGACACGGAGGATTTAATATGGCTGGGTGTAAAAGTTGATTTTCATTCAAAGAATCTGAATTTGATTTTCTGCAGGAACTGATTATTTTTGCAAAGACTTAGATAAGTTACTGAATGAGATTTACTTTGTTTAAAAGTTGCAATGTTGGAGAATTATCATGAAAGGAGTTAAACTGTGTGTATATAATTTTTGAATTTAATCTTGCAGATATACTGCCTGGAACTGAAACTGAAGTTAACAATAATACTTAAGTATATGAGTTATATTTGGCTTTCCAACTAACTGGGGATAAGTAAAAAGGAAAGTTTAGACTGTAAACTTTTAAATAGGGAATTAATTAATTAGAGAGATTAGAGTAGTAAAGGAATCTCCCTGATTCTAAATAGGCATCCGTTAGTCTCGAGAGATTTGCACCTTGGGAAGTTTCCAAGCCACAGGCCTGGGCAGGGTTGTATGGGAGACTGGTAGTTGCCCATGCTGCAAGTCATCCCTCTCCATGCCACCGATGTTGTCTAAGGGAAGGGCAAGAGCTGATACAGTTTGGCACCGGTGTCGTCACAGAGCAATGTGTGGTTAAGTGCCTTGCTCAAGGACACAATACGCTGCCTTAGCTGAGGCTTGAACTAGCAACCTTCAGATCACTAGACCAACACCTTAACCACTTGGCCATGCGCCAACACTCTCTGATTCTAATTAAAAAGGAATTTGCTTTGGATTGATATCTAAGATTTGGAACCTAAACAGAATGTTGGAATTTTGAATTGTTCTTGATCATGTAAATATTTTGTACATATTGGTTTTTCTTCTTATAAACAAAAGTTATCTCCTGAAGTGTGTGGTTTCTATTCACTGTCTCCTTCCAATATCTCAAATCTTCTGATGGCTTATTAGTACCGAATGTCATTTGATTTTCTCAAAGAGACTAGTCAATAAGACTGATGCTACACAGGTATTACATTTATCTTCCTTACCTTTAATCCAATAATGTAACCAGTGCCCTTCCCTACATGTTAGGAATAAACAGTCTGTGGATGGATTACAATAAAGATCATTATCATCATTATACGCCAGGTCGTATGATGTGGGCAATCACGGTCTTCCATCTGTCTTTAATCTGAGCTTATGCTTTTCTCTTTCTATCACCTTGATTGTTCTTAGCAAATTTTTCTACAGAAGTGGTTTGCCATTGCTTTCTTCTGGGCAGTGACATCACAGATGGGTGACCGCAGCCATCATCAATACTCTTCAGAGATTGTCTGCTTGGTTGTCAGTGGTCACATAACCAGGACTTGTGAAATGCACCAGCTGTGCCCATGGCTTCACGTGACCCTGACCAATGAATGTGGGGGTGGGGGTGGACTAAACAGGTGCTACACCTTGACCAAGTGTGACCTGTAGGCTAGCGGAGGGAAGGAGTGCCTTACGTGCACTTGTATCATCCTGTATCGTGCACCTTCCAGTCCAATCCAGTAACAAGGTCCCAAAGTTGATGAGTATGTTCAATCTTTTAATAAACTGGCAGAACAAACAATCTTGAATTGATAAGATCTATGGAAACCAAAACTAGCGATATAACAAAATAAATAGTCCGAGAGTATTACATGTACTTAAGGCTTTTCAACGTAATTAAGCTAGCTTAAGCAATTTTAAATGTACAGTAGTTGTGCATCTGTAGCTGAAGTTAGAATCAGATTTATTATCACCAGCATGAAATTTGTTAACTTAGCAGCAGCAGTTCAATGCAATACAGAAGAAAAAAAAGGTAAAAATAAATAAATAAATAAATCGATCAATCACAGTACATGGACATTGAATAGATTGAAAATCAAGCAAAAACAGAAATATTGAAAAACTGAGGTAGTGTTCATGGGTTCAATGTCCATTTAGGAATCAGATGGCAGAGGGGAAGAAGCTGCTCCTGAATCGCTGAGTGTGTGCCTTCAGGCTTCTGTACCTCCTTCCTGATGGTAACAGTGAGAAAAGGGCATGTCCTGGGTGCTAGAGCTCCTTAATAATGGACGCTGCCTTTCTGAGACACCGCTTCCCTAAAGATGTCCTGGGCACTTCATAGACTAGTACCTAAGATAAATTTACAACCCTCTGCAACTTCTATCAGTCCTGTGCAGTAACCCCCCACCCCACCCCAAACATACCAGTGATGCAGCCTGTTAGTATGCTCTCCACAGTACATCGATAGAAGTTTTTGAGAGTTTTTGTGAACATACTAAATCTCTTCAAACTCCTAATGAAGTATAGTTGTTATCTTGCCTTCTTTATAGCTGCATCAATATGTTGGGACCAGGTTAGGTCCTCAGAGATCTTGACACCGAGGAATTTGAAACTGCTCACTCTCTACACTTCAGGATCATCTATGAGGATCGGTGTGTGTTCCTTCATCTCACCCTCCCTGAAGACCACAATCAGCTCTTTTATCTTACTGATGTTGAGTGCAAGGTTGTTACTGCAACACCACTCCACTAGTTGGCATATCTCACTCCTGTACACCCTCTCCTCACCAGCTGAGATTCTACCAACAATGATTGTATCATCAGCAAATTATATATTTGAGCTGTGCCTAGCCACACAGTCATGGGTATAGAGAGAGTAGAGCAGTGGGATAAGCACACACCCCTGAGGTGCACCAGTGCACCAGTTAAGCAGTCGACAAAAAAGATCTCACCCCCTTAGCTCGCAACCCAAAAAGTAAACTGACACCCAAAGACAAAGCACGGATACATAACTAAACTCTTCGCTTCTACCCCACCCCTACCCATGTGACTAACTACTGTAATAAACATAATAAATAATAAACAAGCTACATAAAATACAAGGCTCCTACAACGGGCATCAAATGCACAAAAATATAGAAATCAGAAGCAGTAGTAACAGAGAATTTTTCCTCACATTTCTGGGTTAATTCCGGAAGTTTTTTCTCATAAAGCCAGTTCCAAAAGTTGGGCAGATCTTTCAGCGTCTGGTTAAACTCTGTGGAGAATAGGGAAATTGGGGTTACTGTCATCCGCACAATTCCCTGTACGTACAGGTTCAATGAAAGGCTTACTTACAGCGGCATCACAGGCACAGAGTATCAGACAGGCATCCATCGCATCAATGCATTTGTTACAACAAAGAACACTACTAAAACAAAACTAAGTCCTGGAGAGTGGAACAAGTGCCACACCTGCCCCCACACCTCTGCCCTCTCTAACATTCAGGGCCTCGAACAGATTTTCCAGGTGAGGTGACACTTCACTTGGCAGTCATCTGCTGTATCCGGTGTTGCCTCCTGTCTGTCGGTGAGACCCAACGTAGGTTGGGAGACCGCTTCGCCGAGCTCCACCACAAAAAGTGGGATCTCCCAGCAGCCACCCACTGCTTCCCATTCCTATTTCAACCTGTCAGTCCGTGACCTCCTCCACTGTCACAATGAAGCCACACTCAGGTTGGAGGCACAGAAACTTATATTCCATCTGGGTAGCCTCCAAATTGACGGCATGAACACCGATTTCTTGAATTTCCAGTAATTCACACACGCCCTCACCATCCTCCATTCCCATTTCCCTCTCTCACCTTATCTTCTTACCCGCCCATCACATCCCTCAGGTGCTCCCCGCCCTTCAATTTCTTCTATGGTCTTCTCCTATCAGATTTCTCCTCCTCCAGCCCTTTATCTCTTTGAGCAATCAACTTCCCAGCTCTTCACTTCACTTTGCCAGTTTCACCTATCACCTGCTGCCTTGTACTTCTTCCTCTCTCCCCCCACTTCTTCTTTTGACTTTTCCCCTTCCTTTCCAGTCCTTATGAAGGGTCTCGGCCTGAAACATCAACCGTGTGCTATTTTCCATAGCTGCTGCCTGGCCTGCTGAGTTCCTCCAGCATTTTGTGTGTGTTGCTTTGGATTTCCAGCATCTGCATATTTTCTTGTGTTTCTAACTCCATAGAGTTGTTCATAGTGTTGCTAACCTGTAGTGATTAGTTTGGTTCAAGGATTAAATGGTTTAATTGTCATTCAACCATACCTAAATACCCATGAATACAGCCAAACAAAACAGTGTTTCTCAAATCACAGTACCAACAGTCACACACATCACAAGGCACATATAGGACATATAAGATAGCAGTAAGCATACACGATATGTTCACGCAATAAAAGGGAAGTAATCACTCATTAGTGAGAGAGAGTTTGAGATGTCGAAGTGTTGGGATGGGCAGTAGATTTTGATGGACTCTCGATCATGGCCTCTGGGGCTTTGCTGTTGCTTTCATGGTAGGTGGTGGGCAGGTGTTGATACTTGAGCAAGTGGGAGGGAAGGGGATGGGTGTGGGTTGACGTTTTGGTGCTGCCTGTGCGTGAGAGGAAGGGGATGGGTGTGGGTTGACGTTTTGGTGCTGCCTGTGTGTGAGAGGAAGGGGATGGGTGTGTGTTGACGTTTTGGTGCTGCCTGTGCTTGGGAGGGAAGGGAGGTTTTGGAGCTCTAAAGTTTTCTATCATTCATTCTCCTGGAGTTTTTTGGTTTCATGGATGTCTGTGAAAAGTAAGAATTTTAGGCTGTATACTATATACATTCTCTGGTATTAAATTGATCCATTGAACTATTGAATTGAACCGTTAATTGAAGAGACAGTTACACAAGTATAGGTCATTATCTTAACTAACATCTGTTAAAAAACATAGATGAAGGAATTACTGTAAGAACCAATACCTATAACACGAAGGACACGATGCACCTTCTCTGCGATCATATTAACCGATAGTTCATCTAGGAAGAAAATGACAATCGTAGGAGTGAATGTGATTCCTGCCACTACATGCCATTTTACATTACATTACCATCATCATTCTGTGCCGTGTCGTATGACATTGGCGATCGTGGTCTCATGACCATGATTGATCTTGGCAATTTTTTCTACAGAAGTGGTTTGCCATTGCCTTCTTCTAGTCAGTGTCTCTACAAGACGGGAGACCCCAGCCATTATCACTACTCTTCAGAGATTGTCTGCTTGGGGTCAGTGGTCGCATAACTTTGATGAGCATCAGCTGCTCGTACTTTTGCAGTTTCAAAGAACATCACCTTCTTCAGCATTTAGACTACAGAGTCACAGAGAAAACGTAGAAACTCCCTATGGAGAGTGGCAGGAATTGTGCCATCGATCGGGTTCAATTCTCTCTGCTGCCTTTAAAGAGTTTGTCCGCGCTCCACCTGACTGCATGGGTTTCCTCTGGGTGCTCCAGTGTCCACCCACATTCCAAAGACGTGGGTAAGGGTCATAAACACAAGAGATGCAGCAGATCTGGAGCAACACACACAAAATGGTGGAGGGACTCAGCAGGTCAGGCAGCGTCTCTGGAGGGGAATAAACAGTCGATGTTTTGGGCTGAGACCTTTCATCAGGACTGGAAAGGTAGGGGCAGAAGCCAGAGTAAGAAAGTGAGGCAGCGAAGAAGTACAAGCTGGTGTTAAGGCCATGCAATGTTAGCACCTGACACACTGTAACTCTTGGGGGCAGCCCCCAGCACAATCCTCGGACTGTGTTGACTGTTGATGCAAATGACACATTTCACTGTATGTTTCGATATACATGTGACAAATCTTTCATCTTTAAGCACTTGCCTGTTCTGCCCCCTTGTAGACTGAACCCCATCTGTTTCACTCCCTGAGGACCAAATCTTGAAGTTCAGAGTTCAAAGTAAATGTACTATCAAGTACATATACCACCCTGAGATTCATTTTCTTGTGGGTATTCACAGTAAATATAAATAAGATAGAATTCATGGAAAACCAGAAGAACAACCAGAGTGCAAAAGAAAATAAACAGTGCAAATACAAAAATATGAAATGAAAAGTCCTTGAAAGTGAGTCCAAAAGTTGTTCAAGTTATCCCTTCTGGTTCAAGAGTTTAATGGTCAAGGGATAATAACTGTTCTCGAACCTGGTAGTGTGGGTCCTGAGGCTCCTGTGCCTCCTTCCTGATGTCAGCAGCGAGAAGAGAGCATGTCCTGGGCGGTTGGCATCCTTGATGATGGATGCTGTTTTCCCACAACAACACTCCATGTAGATGTGCTCAATGGTTGGGAGGGCTTTACGCATTATAACTGATCCACTACTTTTTTGTAGGATTTTCCCTTCAAGGGCATTGGTGTTTCCACACTGTGATGCAACCAATCAGTATACTCTCCACTATGCATCTGTAGAAGGTTGTCAACCTTGCGAACTTCAAAGAAAGTAGAGGCACTGTCATGCCTTCTTTGTAATGGCACGTACGTGCTGGACCCAGGACAGGTCCTCTAAATTGATAAGGCCAAGGAATTTAAAGTTGCTGATCCTCTCCACCTCTGATTCCCTAATGAGGACTGGCTCATGGATCTCTGGTTTCCTGCCCCCGTAGTCAATAATCAACACTTTGGTTTCGCTGACATTGAGTGAGAGGTTGATGTGGCACCACACAGCTAGATTTTCAATTTCCCTCCTTACTGCTGATTTGTCACCACCTTTGATTTGGCCAACCTCGACATCTTCATCTTTGTAGGAGATGAAAGAAACTTTTCAGCTGCTTTATATAGAAATTGCAGGAGGATATAGCCTTTCCCATTATACTGATGGGCAATATTAATGTCCTTTCCCATTCTCTCTCATCGTCTGGAGGATGAATCAAGTAAACAAATGATTGGGGTGGACACCCTGGATCTGCAAGAGACAGTGTCATCAACATGATGTAAAGAAAAAGAGGGTATCATCTTGGAGAAATAAATGGAAATGTAGGAGGAGGCAGCTGTCTGCTTTCTCTCTCACTCTCTCTCATTGGTTTTCCTTCTTCCATAACAAAGAAAGAAAGGAAAGAGGTAAAGAAAGGAAGAAAGATAGAAAGACAGATTGAAAGAAAGAAGGAAAGAGAGACAGAAGGTAAGACAAAGATAGAAAGGAAAGAAAGAAAGAAGGTAAGAAAGGAAGAAAGATAGAAAGACAGATTGAAAGAAAGAAGGAAAGAGAGACAGAAGGTAAGACAAAGATAGAAAGGAAAGAAAGAAAGAAGGTAAGAAAGGAAGTAAGGAAAGAAGAAAGGATGAAAGAATGAAAGCCTTGCACATTGAAACATACAGTGAAATGCATTGTTTGCCTCAAATCAAAACAGTGAGGATTGTGCTGGGCACTCCACCAGTGTTGCCATGCTTCCGATGCCAACATAGCATGCCCACAACCTACTCACCCTAACCATGCATTTTTGGACTGTGAACAGAATCCGGAGCAGCTGGAGGAAACCCATGTGCTCACAGGGAGAACGTACAAACCCATTACAGACAGCGGTGGGATGGAACCCATGTGCTCACAGGGAGAATGTACAAACCCATTACAGACAGCGGTGGGATGGAACCCATGTGCTCACAGGGAGAACGTACAAACCCATTACAGACAGCGGTGGGATGGAACCCATGTGCTCACAGGGAGAACGTACAAACCCATAACAGACAGCGGTGGGATGGAACCCATGTGCTCACAGGGAGAACGTACAAACCCATTACAGACAGCGGTGGGATGGAACCCATGTGCTCACAGGGAGAACGTACAAACCCATTACAGACAGCGGTGGGATGGAACCCATGTGCTCACAGGGAGAACGTACAAACCCATTACAGACAGCGGTGGGATGGAACCCATGTGCTCACAGGGAGAACGTACAAACCCATTACAGACAGCGGTGGGATGGAACCCATGTGCTCGCAGGGAGAACGCACAAACCCATTACAGACAGCGGTGGGATGGAACCCATGTGCTCACAGGGAGAACGTACAAACCCATTACAGACAGCGGTGGGATGGAACCCATGTGCTCACAGGGAGAACGTACAAACCCATTACAGACAGCGGTGGGATGGAACCCATGTGCTCGCAGGGAGAACGCACAAACCCATTACAGACAGCGGTGGGATGGAACCCATGTGCTCACAGGGAGAACGTACAAACCCATTACAGACAGCGGTGGGATGGAACCCATGTGCTCACAGGGAGAACGTACAAACCCATTACAGACAGCGGTGGGATGGAACCCATGTGCTCACAGGGAGAACGTACAAACCCATTACAGACAGCGGTGGGATGGAACCCATGTGCTCACAGGGAGAACGTACAAACCCATTACAGACAGCGGTGGGATGGAACCCATGTGCTCACAGGGAGAACGTACAAACTCATTACAGACAGCGGTGGGAATTGAACCACAGTCACTGATCATTGGCACTGTAAAGCAATGAGCTTCCATGCTGTCTTAGTTAGCCAGTTGTAGCTGGAGAACCATCAACAATGGTTTCTCATTCCATTCCCAGTCCTTTTTCTCTGGTGTTATGCCAGGCCCTTCCTATTTCACATCACATGCTGCCCATGTGGTGACATTACACTCCTCAGTACAGGCCCTTTGACCTTTTAACCTGCATCAAGATCAGTATAATGTTTCCCTCCTCCATGTACCTATCTTAAATGCTCCTGATGTTTCTGCCTCCAATCCTAGCACAACTCTGTGTAAAAAACTTACCTTTGATATCCCCCTATAATTCCCTTCAATCACTTTAAAATTATGTCCTCTCGTATTAACCATTTCCATCCTGCGGGGGAAAGGCGCTGACTATCCACTCTTATCATCTTATGTTACATTTCTATGTTGGCACTCTATCAAGTGGCCTCTTGCGCTCCTTCGCTCCAAAGAGAAAAGCCCTACTCAACCTTTCCTCATAAAACATACCCTCTATTCCAGGCAGCTTCTTCACCTTCTCTAAAGCTTCCACTTCAGTCCTATAAAGAATCAACTACAACTGAGCACAATCTCCAAAATTCCTGAAGAAGGGTCTTGGCTCAAAACATCGACTGTTTATTCATTTCCATCGATGCTTCCTAACCTGCTGCGTTCCTCTAGCATTTTGTGTGTGTTGCTTTGGATCTCCAGTATCTGCAGAATTTCTTGTGTGTACAATCTACAAATGTCATCCAACCAGTTTTATAGAACTGCTACATTGCCTTCCAGTTCTTCAACTCAATCCCCTAACTAATGAAGGCCAATTCAACCACCCTATCAATTTGTGTGATAATTTTGAGGGAATGTTTTTGGGTGTTGTCCCCAAGATCTCGCTGTTCCTCCATGCAGTTAAGAATCCTGCCATTAACCTTACAATCTTCCTTCCAGTGTGACCTTCTGAAGTGTATCCCTTCACACTTCATCTGCCGGGCTTCATCAGCCCTCCATCCTGTCAATGTCCTGTTGGAGCCGAGGGGAACATTCTACGTTATCCACAACACCACCAACTTTGTGTCATCTGCAAACTTACCAACCCACCCTTCCACTTCCTCATCCATGTCATTTACAAAGATTACAAAAAGCAACAGTCACAGAACAGATGCCTTTGGAACACTGAACTCCAGGCAGGATACGATCCATCTACTACCACCCTCTCCTTTCTGTGGCAAGCCAGTTCAGAGTACATGCAGCCAGGTTTCCCTGGACCCCATGCCTCCTGATCTTCTCAATCAGCCTACCTCATTGAACCCCTTACTAAAATCCATACACACCACATCCTCCTCTCTACCTTCATCAATTTGTTTTGTCACTTCCTCAAAGAAGTTAATCAGGCTTGTGGGACTTGACCTGCTCCTCACAAAGCCATACTGACAATCCCCAATAAGAGTATGGTTCTTCAAATGCTCATAAAGCCTGTCTCAAAACTTTGTTCACCACCGATGTAAGACCACTGGTCTATAATTCCCAAGATTATCCCTATTATCTTTCTTGAATCACTTCTTCTCTTCAATCACCTTTTCCCTGGTATTTTTCTGAAACTGAATCAAACTATTTGCAACATTGGAGTGGTATCTGACCCTGTGTTGGACTCCACAGGGTTTAGTGGAGACAGCTAAGATGAGCAGCACAGTGGTGTAGTGGTACCAGTGACCTGGGTTCACTTCTCAATGCTGCCTGTAAGGAGTTTGTACTTCCTCCCTGTGACCATGTGGGTTTCCTTCAGGTGCTCTGGCTTCCTCCCACAGTCCGAAGATATACCGGTTGGTAGGTTAATTGGTCATTGTAAATTGTCCTGTGATTAAATAGGATTAAATAGGTGGGTTACTGGCCGGTGTGGCTGGAAGGACCTCTTCCACACTGTATTTCAACAAACAAATAGACCGACATTGGACAAGCCACATGAAGACTTTAGATATAGTAAATATAAAGAAAGCAGTTCCTATGGTTGAAGGGTTGAACGTCGAGGTTTAGGACTATTGGCTACAGAAGGATAATTGATTCAAAGAAGACCTCTTTTACAGTATAATTGGTTAGAATTTGGAAAGCCTCGGTCAAAAGAGGAGGTGGAAATAGATCCAATATTAGCCTTCAAAAGGAAATTTGATAAATACATTGGGAGAAAAAATGTCAGGTCTAAGGGGAAATGGCAAGGTTGTTAAGCAACTGGTTTGATCTTTGAGAGAGTCAGCAGGGATTCGACAACTTGCATCTCTGATTCTATTCTAATATAGATAGCCTCACCAAGCTGAAACTTGACCAGGTTTGCCTCCGTGTACTTGGAGCAGTTTGCAGACCCCGTCAGTATCATGTATTCTCCACACAGCCTTTCAAACCTGTCCCGTATTTTCTTGTGGGGCAAAGCACAGAACATGCAGCCCTCAGACTCAATGAGGAGACCCAGCCAGCAGCCAGTAATCATCACAACACCAGCTCCCTTCCTCATCGACATCTCAGCGAAGAGCAAGAATTAAACACTGGCTTAATGAAAACAGAAAAGCTCAGCTTTACCCAGCAGCCTAGAGAATTCCGCTCTTTTATGCAGTCATAAGACTATGATGTCAGTAATCATACACACAAGAGATTCTGCAGACGCTAGAAATCCACATCAACACACACAAAGTGCTGCAGGAACTCAGCAGGCCAGGCAGCATTTATGGAGAACAATAAACAGTCGACATTTTGACTGTTTACTTCTCTCCATTGAAGCTGCCTGGCCTACTGAGTTCCTCCAGTATTTTGTGTGTGATGTCAATAATACACCAATTACACCTGTGATTATATACATTTTCCCCCACTCTATCCTCTTGCTTCCTCTTGCCTGCCTACCTCCTCCCCCAGGGTCCCCTCCTTCTTCCGGTCCCCTCCTTCTTCCCTTTCTCCTGTAGTCCACTCTCCTCTCCTATCAGATTCCTTACTCTCCATACCTCTATTTTTCTTACCCACCTGGCTTCACCGATCACCTTCTGGCCAGCCTCCTTACCCTCCCCCTTTCTATTCTGACGTCTTCCCGCTTCCTTTCCAGTCCTGATGAAAAGTCCCGGCCGGAAAGGCCGGCTGTTCATTCCCCTCCATTGATGCAGCCTGCTCTGCCGAGTTCCTCCAGCATTTTGTGCATGTGACATCTTTTAAACTTTTAATTAAAGATACAGCGTGGTAACTAGTCCTTCTGGCATGCCCAATTACACACATTTAACAAATTAACCTACTCATCTTTAGAAATGTGGGAGGAAACCAGAGCACCTGGTGGAAACCCACGCAATCATGGGGAGAATATATAGCGGTGGACCAATCGATTCACAGTAAGAGTGAGAGAGAGAGCTTTGCGAAGGTCGGGGAGAAGAATTTTTAAATGGAGGCTTTCATGGGGCTCGGTGCATTAGCGGTGGACCAATCAATTCACACAGAGAGAACTTCGCGTAGGTCAGGGAGAAGAGTTTAAAAGAGTGTTTCATGGGGCTTTGCGTATTAGTGGCGGACTAATCAATTCGCGATTCATTAGCAGGAGCAAATAAAAGTAAAGCAGGGTCAAAGAAGAGCAGCCATTGTGTGAGTGGGAACTTGAGGCTTTGGCTCCAGAGACTTTAGCGAGGAGGCACAGGTAAGTAGCAGGTAAGGCTTTTGCAGTGGTTGAATAATAAGTCACTTAATTACAGCTAATTAAATAAAGGGATGAGGTGATGTGCAGGATTAGGTGATGTGCTGTAGCTGCATGATGTGGGAGCTGGTGGACCCCATTGTGGTTCCTGGTGACCACATCTGCAGCAAGTGTTGGCTGCTCGAGGAACTCAGGCTCAAAGTTGCTGACCTGGAATCTGAGCTTCAAACACATCAGGGAGGGGCAGAGTTACCTGGATTCTCTGCTTCAGGGGTAGTCACAGCTGTTAGATTAGCTGCCTCAAATTCGGTCTGTGGTCAGGAACAAGAGGGTGTGACTGTGAGTGAAGCAGGCAGTGGGATACAAGAGACAGTGCTGGAGGAGCCTCAGCCCTTGAGCTTGTCCAACAGGTCGGAGATTCTTGCTCCCTGTGTGGATGAGGGTGGGGGCTGCAGGAAGGATGAGCAACCATAGTTCAGGGAGCCATTCAAAAGGGGGGAGAGAAGAGAAATGTGGTGGTAATTGTGAATGGTATAGTCAAGGGAATAGACAGCGTTCTCTGTTGTGAGGATAGAGTATCCCGAAGGCTGTGTTGCCTGCCTGGTGCCCGGGTTTGGGACATCTTATCTGACCTGCAGAGGAATTTGCAGTGGGAGGGGAAAGATCCAGTTGTCGTGGTCCATGTGTGTACCAATGACATGGGTAGGATGAGGAAGGAGATTCTGCTAAGTGAATTTGAGCAACTAGGGACTAAATTAAAAAGCAGAACCAAAAAAGTAGTAATCTCTGGATTACTAGCTGAGCCATGTGCAAATTGGCATAGGGTCAAGAAGATTAGAGAGTTAAATATGTGGCTCAAGGATTGGTGTGGGAGAAGTGGGTTTGAATTCATGGGAAATAGGAATCAGTACTGGGGTAGAAAGGAGCTGTTCCAATGGGATGGGCTCCACCTGAACTGTGATGGGACCTGGATCCTAGCAAATTATCTAACTAGGATGATGGATAGGGCTTTAAACTAAATAGTGGTGGATTCAACAGATTGGAGAAGTAAAAAAAGAAAAGTGTGGATAAAGATAAAGAAAAAGCAAAAGATAAAAAAGAAAAAAGTAAAAGTGGAGTAAAGAAAAGTCAAGTGTAAAAGCTTACAAGATTTTAAAAGCACAATGAGTGTAAGGGCACTTTATTTGAATGCTCGTAGTATTCGAAACAAGGTCAGTGAAATGGCACAAATCAGTACAAGGGGGTATAATTTAGTGGCCATTACAGAAACATAGTTACAGGGTGGAGAGGATTGGGAATTAAATATCCAAGGATATCAGATAATATGGAAGGATAGGCAGAAAGGTAAGGAAGGTGGGATCAGGGCAATAGTGAAAGATGAATTGAATTGAATTGACTTTATTACTTATATCCATAAACATAAGGAGTAAAATTCTTTATGTTACCTCTCCATCTAAATGGGCAATGTGTAATTTATAGTAATTTATTGACTGTACAACAGGACAGTCAATATAACATATAAATACAATTGTATCAGCACAAATTAATCAGTCTGATGGCCTGGTAGAAGAAGCCGTCCCTGAGCCAGTTGCTCCTAGCTTTTATGCTGCGGTACCGTTTCCCAGATGGTAGCAGCTGGAACAGTTTGTGGTTGGGGTGACTCAAGTCCCCAATGATCCTTCGAGCCCTTTTTACATACCTGCCTTTGTAAATGTCCTGAATAGTGGGAAGTTCACAACTACAGATGCACTGAGCTGTCCGCACCACTCTCTGCAGAGACTTGCGATTGTGGAAAGTACAGTTCCCAATCCAGGCAGTGATACAGCCAGCCAGGATGTTCTCAATTGTGCCCTTGTAGAAAGTTCTTCAGATTTGGGACCCCATACCAAATTTCTTCAACTGACTGAGGTGAAAGAGGCGCTATTATGCCTTTTACACCACACAACCGGTATGTACAGACCACGTGAGATCCTTGGTGATGCATTTGCCGAGGAACTTAAAACTGTTCACTTTCTCAATCCCAGATCCACTGATGTCAATAGGGGTTAGCCTGTCCCCATTCCCTCTGTAGTCCACAACCAGCTCCTTTGGTTTTGCGATGTTGAGGGAGAGGAAGAGGTTTTCTTTACACCACTGTGTCAGGGTAATGACCTCTTCTTTGTAGGCTGCCTCATTATTTTTTGAGATAAGGCCAATCAGTGTAGTACAGTCAGCAAGTTTAATTAGCTGATATAAGATCTAAGGACCAGAATGTTCAGTCCATCTGGGTAGAGATTAGAGATAGTAAAGGGGAAAAAATCACTGGTGGGAGTTGTCTATTGGCCACTGAATAGTAACATTACAGTGGCAGAGACAATAAACAGAGAAATATCTGAGGTACGTAAGAATGGTACAGCAGTTATCGTGGGGGACTTTAATTTGCACATAGATTGGGTGAATCAAGTTAGTCAGGGCAGTCTTGCGGAGGACTTCATAGAACGCATCCATGATGGCTTTCTTGAACAGCATGCTACTGAACCTACAAGGGAAATTGCTATCTTAGATCAGGTCCTGTGAAATGAGACAGGTAAAATTAGTGATCTTGTAGTTAGGGATCCTCTTGGAAAGAGGGATCACAGTATGATTGAGTTTCTCATACAAATGGAGGTGCAATAGTTCAATCTAAAACCACTGTATTATGCCTAAACAATGGAGACTATAATGGGATGTGGGAGAATTTGGCTACTATAGACTAGGATCACAGGCTATTCAGAAGGACAGATGAGGAACAGTGGAAGACTTTCAAGGAGATTTTTCACAGTGCTCAACAGAAGAAAGCAAGGATAGTAAGTGTGGGGAGAGCCAGACTTGGGTAACTGAGGAAATAAAAGATGGCATCAAACTAAAAGCTTATGCATACAAAGTCACCGAGATTAGTGGGAAACTGGAAGATTGGGAAAACTTTAAAGAGCAACAAAGAACCACTAATTGAGCAATAAAGAAAGGGATGCTAAGTTCTGAAAATAAACTAGCACAAAATATAAAAACTGATAGTAGAAGTTTTTATAATTATATAAAGTGGAAAAGGGTGGCTGAAGTGGACATAGGTCCCTTGGAGGACAAGAAGGGGGAATTGATATTGGGTAATAAGGAAATGACTGAGGCTTTGAGGGACTATTTTGTGTCGGTTTTCATGATGGAGAACATGCCTAACATGCCAAAGAGAAATGATATAGATGCGATGGGAGGTGAGAACCTCCATACAATAGCCATCACTAAAGAGGTAGTATTGAGCAAACTTGTGGGCCTAAAGATAGACGAGTACCCTGGTCCTGATGGAATGCATCCGAGGATACTGAAAGAAATGGCAGAAGAATGGCTTTGTTGATAATTTACCAAAATTCTCTGGACTCTAGGCAGGTCCCAGCAGATTGGAAGACAGTGAATGTCACACCATTGTCACATCAAAGGATGTAGGCAAAAGGAAGGTAACTATTAGTTTAACATCTGTAGTTGGGAAAATGCTTGAAGCTATCATTAAAGAAGAAATAGGGAGGCATCTGAAAAGAAATTGATCCATCAGGCAGATGCGGCATGGATTCAGCAAAGGCAGGTTCTATTTGACAAATTTACTGGAGTTCTTTGAATGAGCACAGTGGATAGAGGGGAACAGTTGAACGTTATTTATTTGGATTTCCAGAAGGTGTTCGATAAGGTGCCGCATAAAAGACTTATCCATAAGGATGCCTAAGGTTGGGGCTGATGTATTACCATGGATAAAGGATTGGTTAACTAATAGAAGGCAGAAAGTTGGGATATATGGGTGTTGCTCTGGTTGGCAGAATCTGCAGAGAGTTATAGATAGGTTAAGTGAGTGGGCAAGGGTCTAGCTCTGGCAGATGGAGTACAATGTTGGTAAGTGTGAGGTCATCCACTTTGGAAGGAAAAATGAAAGAGCAGATTATTATTTAAATGGTAAAAAAAAATTGCAGCATGCTGCTGCGCAGAGGAACTTGGGAATGCTTGTGTATGAATCACAAAATGCTGCAACTATACGGGGTACTGGTGAGGCCACACCTGGTGTACTGCATAGACTAGAACTAGGGGACATAGACTCAAGATTCAGGTAGTAAATTTAGGGCAGAGATGAGGAGGAACTGCTTTTCCCAGAGAGTGGTGAATCTGTGGTTATTCTCTGCCCAGTGAAGCAGTGGAGGCTACCTCAGTAAATATATTTAAGACAAGGTTGGATAAATCTTTGCATAGTAGGGGAATTAAGGGTTATGGGGGAAAGGCAGGTAGGTGGAGATGAGTTCATGGTCAGCTCAGCCATGACCTTACTGAATGGCAGAGCAGGCTTGACAGGACAGGTGGCCTATCTCTGCTCCTATTTCTTGTGTTCTACCTTCCTTACACATATCAGTGGGAATTGAACATCTGATGCTGACACTGTAAAGCATTACGCTAACCGCTGCACTGCCGTGTCAGCCCCTTTTTCCTTAAAAGGACCCCCTTATTCCCACTTTTTGCCTTTTACCACTCAGCTAATTTTATTTTTATTTTAATATGGTGGTCAGTTAATTGGGACACATTGGACCAGTTCATTTTGACCCAATTAAGTGGCTGCCCCAATTAGTCAAAGTTTTATGGAAATAATTAAAAAGGTATATAAAAAAAGACAAACTACCGTTTAACTGAATAACAAATTGTGTATTTAAATGAAACACAGAACAAATTAGAACACTATCAACACTCTTACAGTACTGTACTATAAAACTGTACATTAGCTCCCCACAGTTATCCACAGAGGAATTCATCCAGTGTACTGATTTTGTGTGTTCTTTTGATTAACTGTAAATGAACAAAATCAGTGCAGACACCTAATGTAGATAAGGGACTGCCTTCATACAATGCTCAATGATTGCATCATCCAAATCTTCAATTTCATTGTAACATTCAAGATGATGTCAATACCTTCAAATTCTCTGTAGTTCCTAACATGTTGAAGTAGAGAGATCGTTTCATTTTCACTCCTGGGCATTTCTGGCATCTCGAAGTCTGAATGATTGAAATCACAGCAAGCGAAACAGTTTTGAATTGTCTTACCACTTACTTCTCACCAACTATCAGTGACAAAACTCACTGCCTTTTGAACACAAACATATGCAACTGATGCTATTTAAAAACTGTTCTAACACAGTGTAGTGTAAGGGGACACAAGTGCACGTCTGACACTATTTAGAAACTGTTGGTAGTATTCTCTTGTCCAATTAAGGAGCATAGTGTCCCAAATAAATAAAGGGAATCCTAGATACTTCCTTAATTAGTTTTTGTTCTTAAACAGTTGTCCAAAATAAGCAGCTGTCGCAATTAACCAGAATCCACTGTATACAATACTGAGCTTAGTAGGGGTTTGTGTTCACCATGAGTCTTTCCGCCCCTGTGCAGTATGAAGCGAAATAATCAGTTGATGAAGTTTATTAGCTCAGTTTATGACTTAGCACCTTGTACTGAGTGGAATCATACTGTGTATTTAAGAGTAATCCTGAGATTGATTTTAAATCTCTGCATTTTATTAGTCTGTGGACAGGTATCAGATAAGTATGTTGTAAAAATTCACTGGAAGAAAAGTAGTTCTTCTTTTCCAGAGCATTGCCTTTTGGTTTACAAAGTATAGTAAGCTGTTTATCATCCTCTAAAGTAAGTTTATGAGCGTTTCTATCAGAAGATCAATCGTATCTTATCAGGACAAAAAAAAAGCAATAAATGTGCCAGTTATAAATATAAGTCTTACTACTTATTCCTCACCAACTATCAGTGACAAAAATCACTGTTTTGCTTTTACACAAACACACAGAACTGATGTTAAAAGCTTTCACTCTAAGCATGGTGTAGTGTCACTGCCACAAAAGTGCACGTCTGACACTAGTCAGAAACTGTCTGGCAAGTCTTCAGATCCAGTTAACCAGCATAGTGTCCCAAATAAGTGAAACCTTTCACCATGCTCGTCATTAACAGCACCAAGATTTGCAGGGAAGAGGTCTAAATGGGAATGCAGAAAATGAATTTTAGGTGACATGTTGCATTTCATGGTTTTATATGCTTGAAGCATGCTTTCAACCAGCCGTGTGTAGCTTGGTGCTCTGTAGATGCGGAGAAAAATTTCAACAACTTCCTTGAATGCCTTCCATGTGATTTTCTCCGGTCTCACTAGAAATTCTTCAGATTTGTGGACCAACCAGCATGAGTGATGAACAGACCTGATGGACAATGGGGTGAAGAGTTAACCATCCCCCGCTGAGAAACACAAACTATTACTGTTGCTATGCTGACCATGAGAAAGAGACGAAAAACAGGCAAGAACATCTGCGACAGATAAGAGAGAGGGGGAAATCGCTGATTAACTGTATTGTGATTCCTTTTGAATTATTTACTGTTTCGCTGCAAGGACAATAGTTTGCTCATAAACATTCCTCAGTGGACTGAAGGAGTGGCCTTATTTGATGGACACAGTCATTCAGGAGTGATGGATAGCTGAGTCCCCGTTGGTAGGGATAAAAAGACAGGTCTGGAGAGACACCCTCCAGACACGCCAGTGGACACTGATTGAGTGTTGGAACCCACAAGAAAGGTGGGGGCTTCGAAGACCGATTCAGGAGGTCAGTCATTAAGGCTATCAGTGTAAAAGCAGGGCCGGTGGGGACTTGTGTGTGTGTCCACTCATGCCAGAGTGACGAGTCCACCACAGAAGAACGGTCTAGCAGAAGGACGGAGAGGTCATAACTGAATGACCACTCCGATACGACGGATTAAGAAAGCAAAGGAAGGTTTGCCTGACTGTAGCTGTTACATCTCACTCGCTCTCTCTCTCTCCCCCCAAAGATTACAATACAACAATCATAACTACATCACCACTCATGAACTGAACTGAACTTTATACTTTTCTATGACAATTCATTTACCCCTAGACATTGATAGAGCTTGTTTATTATTGATTATTATCATTCCTACACTTCTAAGTTTATAACTGTTAACTTGTTTTATGTGTATATTTGCATTATTGATATGGTTTTGCTTATTTTTATTAATAAACACCTTTAGTTTGGTACCACCAGACTCCAACGGATTCTTCTTTCTCTGCTGGTTAGACACCCAGTTACAGGGTACGTAACACTTTCCTTAATCTTGGCATCAGTTATTCTGGGAAGCATCTGTCTCAAATATCAAAATCCTTCATAGAAATTTTTGTGCCTGGTGATAGCAAATTCCATCCTTACAATCCTGAACCCAATAGTTATTACTAAAACCTGTCCTGCCATGCAGCAGCCTAAGCATACCCAAGCATGCCTGGACAAGATAGGAAACTTTCCAGCTTACATTGTAGGTAACATTTTAATTGACTTGAATTATGAATTGAAATAATAAACATAAGTTTATTTTTAAAATGGTGCATGATAGGGAAATTTAATGGTGATTTTCATGATCAGTAGCCCAAACTTCATAAGATACGCCTAAAGGTATTCAGGAAACAAATTCTTTGTTGTCCGGTGTACTCAAATCTAGAGGTACTGGCTGATCCCAGACAGCAGACTTTTGAGATTTCTTTGAGAAAATAGCAGCACGGAAGATGAGCTGGTCAGCATGTACAATTGAAACGCAGAGACCTTAGACCCCTTCTCCCGACTATCCTGCTGGTGAATGTATGGTCTCTGGATAAACTGAAGATCTCAGAGCAAGATTTGCAGTACCAGAGGGACATCAGAGACTGCTGTGCACTTTGCTTTACAAAAACATGGCTCACACCCATGCACAGTGCTGTAGCCTGATGGCTTCACCATTCTCCACAACGACAGGACAGCTCAGTCTTTTAAAGGTAGAGGAGGTGGAGAATGCTTTACGATGAACTCATTGTGGTTCACAGATTTGGCAGTTCTGTCTAGGTCCTGCTCACAAAACATGGAAAATCTAGTGGTCAAATGAATTTTACCTGCTGAGAGAGTTTTCCACCATCATCCTGGTAGCAGTGTACATTTCCCCTCAGGCCAATGCCAAGCAGGCACTGGAGGAGCCAAGCACCGTGATCAGCAGTTACGAAACAGCACACCCGGAAGCCTTCCCTGACAATGTAGGGGATTTCAATCAGGCCATCTTGAAGAAGCCTCTGAACAACTATCAGCTGTGGAATCAGGGGAGCCAACACACTTGAGCACTGTTACACCACCATCATGAATTCTTACAGTGCTATCCCATGCCTGACCTTTGGAAAAGTCCGATCACCTGGCTGTACTTCTACTCAGTGTATAGGCAGACACCACACACTGCAGCACCAGAGGTGAGGACTAAGAAGGTATGGCCAAGGGGGGTGGAGGAGTACTTACAGGACTGCTTTGAGTCAGTGGACTATCCAGGAACTCATCTCCGAATCTGAATGAATACGCCACAGTTGTCACCAATTTCATCAAGACCTGTGTGGATGAGTGTGTGCCTCTGAGAACATACCAGACATACTCGAACCAAAAGCTGTGGATTTACCAAGAGATTCATAGTCTGCTGAGGGCCGAATCTGTGGCATCCGTGATTCAGAACTATACAAGGAGTCCAGACTTTAAGAGTGAAAAAATGCCAATTGAAGTTAGAGACAGAATCGGATGCTTGTCAGCGATAGCAGGGTTTGCAGGCCTTTACTTCCTACAGGGAGAAACCTAACATCATGAATGTCTGTGATGCTTCACTCCCAGTTGAGCTCAACACCTTTTATGCACACTAAAATGACACCCGTGTGGATCCCTGCAGCAACTGGTGGCCATGTGATCTCTGTCTCAGACTCCTACGTCAGAACATCTTCCAAAGCGTCAGCCAGGGCACTGAAAAGTTGTGCCAACCAACTGGCAGGAGTGTACAAGGACATCTTCAATCTCTCACTCCTACAATCAGAGGTTCCCACCTGCTTCAAAAGGGTGACAATCATACCAGTGCCCAAGAAGTGCAGAAGTATTGCTCAGTTGCACTCACATCTACTGTGATAAAGTGCTTTAAGTGGTTGTTCACATCCAGAATCAACTCCTGCCTCAGCAAGGATGTGGACCTGCTGCAACTTGCCTACCATCACAATAGATTCCATCTCACTGGCACTTCACTCAGCCTTGGCTTACCTAGGGAACAGAAATACCTATATCAGACTGCTGTTTATTGATTATAGCTCAGCATTCAACATATTCAGATTCAGTTTATTGTCATTTAGAAACCACAAATTCAATGCAGTTAAAAAATGAGACAACGTTCCTCCAGAATGATATCACAAAAGCACATGACAAAACAGACTACACCAGAAAATCCACATAACGTTTGGCAATCCCCAATCCAGAGTCCAGAGAGGCTGCTGTGTATTAATATCGCACTACCGTCTTAGCGTGTTCCCCAGAAAGGAGCTCCAAATCCACCCAACAAACAAGACCAAAAACTAAAGCTACAAGACCTGCACAAAACCACATAGTTACAACAGTGCAAACAATAGCATAATTGATAAAAAAAAACAGACCATGGGCACAGTAAAAATAGTCCAAAGATGTCAAAGGACTATGAGTTCAAAAGAAATCACCACACAGTTTCCACAGACTCCAAGTCCGTCGAACCTCCGAGCCGACGACCATCCCCTCCGGCACAGCTTCTCCGAGCACCATCCTCTGCCAAGTGTATTAAGATGGCCCCGCCAACGGCCATCGGCAACGTGACCCCGAGGACTGGGGGCCTGTTCTTCCCAGCAGAGTCCCGGACCTCACAGCAGCAGCAGCAACGAAGAAGGTCTTCCAGGAGATTTCCAGATGTTCCTCCGTGCTCCCACGTCCGTTTTCAATCGATTATGATTGTGCATGGCACCCCACTTCACAAATAGCAGATAATCAGCTCCAGAGTGGCCGCTGCAAGCTGCGTCGCGCCGCCATCTTGTATATTTTCATCCCCTCAGTTCTAATCTGGTGCCCCCCCACCTCCATTGATTGAGATTGCACCCTAGCTATCTATGCTGTTGATGCAGCACCGTCTGCGCCTGACAAGACCAATGTGCGTGTGGCAGTCTCTGTTACAAAAGTCTCATCTAGAAATGGTCTCAGCTCTGTTGGAGATGCAGTGTTCCTTCCTATGGGCCCATTTGCCTTCTGCCTCTTTCAGAAATCTTTCCTTGCCCGACTTGTTTCAGGGTCTTCTTCACCCTGGTGTGGTCGGCTACAAGTTCCTCCCAGGTCTCAGTGTTGATGTCCAGCGCTGTCATGTCCCGCTTGCCGACATCCTTGTAGTGTAGTTGCGGACGGCCAGCGATTCTCTTGCCTGAAGCTAGCTCACCATAGAGGATGTCTTTTGGGACGTGGCCATCCTGCCTGCGGCAGACATGGCCCACCAGCGCAGCGTACTCTGCCTGAGCAAGGTGTACACAGTAGGGAGGCCAGCATGAGAGAGGACCTCAGCATCAAGTACTCTGTCACTCCAGGAGAAGCCCAAAATGTGACAAAGGCACTTTAAATAGAAGGTGTCGAGCCTTTGCCCCTGCTTAACGTATCTTGTCCATTTCTTGCTGTTGTACAGCAGTGTGCTGGTGACACAAGTGTTGTACACTGACATCTTTGCTTTGACTGCGAGCTTGGAGTTCTCCCAGACTCGTGTGGTGAGGCAGCAAGAGTTGTTACAGCAACACGTACAACATGCTGGAGGAACTCAGCAGGTCGGACAGCATCCATGGAAATGAGCAGTCAACATTTCGGGCCAAGACCCTTCGTCAGGACCGAAACGTTGACTGCTTGTTTCCAAGGATGCTGTCCAACTGGATGCTGGATGCTGTCCAATGGTAATGACTAGAGGGGCTTCTTGTCCCAAGAAGTTTTGTCTTTTTCAGGCTTGATGGTCAGACCAAATCCTTGCAGGCCTGGGAGAAGTGATCCATCAAGCTCTGGGGGTTCTGTGGAGGGCAGGTTGCGACAGTTGCATAATCAGTAGACTGGAATTCTCTGATCCTAGTATTTTGGTTTTGGCTCTTAGGTGGGCGAGGTTGAAAAGCCTGCCATCGGTTCTAGTGGGGAGTAGATCTCCTCTGTTGCAGTGACGAATGCGTGCCTCAGGAGAAGGGCAAAGAAGATCCCGAAGAGTGTTGGGGTGAGAACACAGCCTTGCTGCTTATGCCAAAGGGCTCTGAAGAGCTGCCATTGTACTACACAGCCCCCTTCTTGTTGCCGTGGAAGGATTTGACCATGCTTTGTAGTCTTGGTAGGATCCTACCTTAGAGAAGATCTGAAAGAGCCCGTCTCTGCTAACCAAGTCAAATGCCCTTGGTGAGATCAATAAATACAAGGTAGAGGGGTTTCTTTTGTCTCTGCACTTCTCCTGCAGTTGACAGAGAGAGAAAATCTCTGTGGACCTTCCAGCACAGAAGCCACTGACATTAAACAAAATCCAGTGACATTAAACCCAGTCCTGATTCAAGAGTCCATCTTCTCATTGTCATATGACATCCAGCACACACAGAATGCAGGAGGAACTCAGCAAGTCAAGCAGCATAATTGGAGGCAAACAAACAATTCAGACTGAGACACTTCATCGGTCATAAACAACCTTGGCCTTCATGGGCATTGATTTTACACAAAAGGTGGTATGAATGTGGAATGAGCAGCCAGAGGAAGTTGTTGAAGCAGGTACAACAATACTTAGAAGGAAGTGGGCCAAACGCCTTAGATGGGCAACCTTGGTTGGCATGGGCCAGTTGGGCAGAAGAGTCTCTATGCTGTACCATTCTGTGACTCAAAATTCAAAGTAAATTTATTGTCAAAATATGTATATGTCACCATATACAACCCTAGGATTCTTCTTTCTTGTGAGCACACTCCATGTATCATTACGTCTTCTCAACTAGAGTGCAGAAGACAACAAATTGTGCAAATATAAAAATAATAAATAATAAATAAATGAACAATAAATATCTAGAACATGCCATGAAGTGAGTCCATGGTTGTGGTAACATTTCATTGATAGGGCAAGTGAAGTTATCCCTTTTGGTTCAAGAGCCTGGTGGTTGAGGCTTCTCGATATTGCACAAGGAGAATGATATTGGATCTGGAGGATGGTATTTTAACTCACAACGACGCTGGTTGTGAAACAGGTCTGATAACCGAGATTCATTTACCTACGCCAGACAATGCCAAACTTGGCCACGGAGTCATTGCGCTTGCGTCAGAAGCAACGTGATGACGAAACAGCAGGGCACGCAGGCCGCTTTAACCCGCACCAAGATGGCGGAGGACGGGTTGTCCAGTGGCTGTTTCGGGCCCATGCTCCGCGATCTGGCCGACGGCACCGCCTGCCGGTGGCTGCCATGCGCGGGTCCGATAGCCGTGCTCTCGGTGGAGAGATACCGGCGGGACCCAGGGAGCGGTGGGAGCTTGCTGGAGGGAGCGGGTCCCGACTTGTACGACGTGAGCCTGAGCGACGGCCACTACCGTCTCCGAGCCACCCTGCGGCCCGCTCTCAACTACCTGGTCCGCCGCAACCAGCTGCACAGCGGCTGCGAACTGCGCGGGCTCCGCTTCGCGGTAGAGTACGACGAGAGGCGGGCCGGGGCGGGCGGCAGGAACTTCGTTGTCATGGAGGCCCAGGTGGTAGTGACTGCTAATGGCGCTCCCTCGCCCCTCGTAAAGGGAAAGTGCTGCACGCAGCTGCCGGTGCTGGGGGAGGGGGGCGAACGTCGGGCGGGGCCAGAGCTGCCACTCAAAGCCCGGAGACGGTGCTATCTCCCCCTGTGGGACTCCCTCGACTACTATGGAGATGTTTGGCACCTACGACCTGCTGACCATCCCGTGGAAACTTCGCAAAGACGCCGAGGTGAAGCGGTCCCTTCCCATTTTACTGAGATTTTCACTGTAATTTACTTTTAACCAGGCTTGCCAGATTCAAAGTAAATTTTATTATTGAAGCACACATATGTTATCATATACAACTTTGAGATTCGTTTTCCTGTGGGCATATTCAGCAAATCAAAAAAATAGTAACTAATACAGGATCAATGAAAGATCACCCAGAGTGCAATAGACAACACATTCCAGATGCAAATATAAATAAATAACAAGAACATGAGATAAAGAGTTGTTAAAGTTGGTCTTGGATGGGTAAGTGAGTGTAGTTACATACTTCTGTTCAAAGCCTGATGGTTGAGGGGTAGTAATTGTTCTTGAACCTGGTAGTGTCAGTCCTGAGGCTCTTGTACATTTCTACCTGATGGCAGCAGTGAGAAATGAGCATGGTCTGGTGGTGAGGATCTTTGGTGAAGGATGCAGCTTTCCTACAACAGCATTTCATGGAGATGTGCTCACAGGTTGGGAGAGCTTTTCCTGTGATGTACTGGGCCAAATCCACTACCTCTTGTAGGATTTTCCATTCAAAGGCGTTAATGTTCTCGATGCAGCTGGTTAATACACTCTTCACTACACATCTATAGAAGTTTGTCAAAGTTTTAGATGAAAGAAAGACCACATGTCATCCTGAAGCACCTTGCAGCTGGTGACATAACGTTTGGCTGCATTAGTTGATGTAAAACGTACCCAATAAGATCTGTTGACTTTTGGGATAGTATGTGGCCCCCATGTCGCTGGGAAGAAATCTCCTGCCTTCTTTTGAAAAATTATCTCAAGTCTTTTACATCCAGTTTCAACAATATGTTGATCTTGTATATCCAAAATGTGGCACTGCCAAAATGACGGTACTCTGTTCCGTATTGGGAATATCATTCTGGATTATGTGCATTCAAAAGTGACATTTGAAAGGACCAGGCATTGAGTGTAATGTTTGAATGAAATGGAGGGAAACTCCAATTTGACTATATAACTTATTGAAGTCCCAGTTAGGACAACTTAAATTTCAGTTAGAAATAGAGCCTCTCTGTAGCCCCAAAAACTTAAAGGAATAGATCTAGACATTCCAATGTGGTGTACACAACTTTGCTCTATAAAATGGATATTAAAGAAAAAGTAACTGATTGCTGTACTAATAATTTGGCAGAGTAGGTGGTCAAGCAAGAGCAGTGGATTCCAGTTAATTGGGACACAACAGACCAAGTACATTTTATCCAATTAAGCGACTGCCCAATTAGCTGAAGTTTCATGGAAATAGTTAAAAATGTATAAAAAAGACTAGCTGAGTAACAAATGATTTATTTAAATAAAATTCAGAATGAATTAGAACACTAACAGTATTATAAAACTATGTATTAGTTCGTAATGGTTATCAATAAAGGAATTCATCCAGTGTACGCAATGAACAAAATCAGCGCAGGCACCGAGTGCAGATAACCGACTGACTGCCTTCGTACAATGCTATAGATTGTATCCTCCAAATCTTCATTATCATTGTAACATGCAAGATGATTGTCGAAACCTTCAAATTCTTCATAGTTCTTAACTTGTTGAAGTAGAGAAATCATTTCATTTAATTCCTGGGCATTTCAGGCATCTCCAAGTCTGAATTCTTGAAACTGCAGCAAGCAAAACAGTTTTAAATTGTCTTACCACTTCTCACCAAGTATCAGTGACAAAAGTCACTGCCTTTTGAACACAAACACATGCAACTGATGCTATTTAAAAACTGTTCTAACACAGTGTAGTGTAAGGGGACACAAGTGCATATCTGACACTACTTAGAAACTGTTGGTAGTATTCTCTTGTCCAATTAAGGAGCATAGTGTCCCAAATAAATAAAGGGAATCCTAGATACTTCCTCAATTAGTTTTTGTCCTTAAAGAGTTGTCCAAAATAAGCAGCTGTCGCAATTAACCAGAATCCACTGTATACAATACCGAGCTTAGTAGGGGTTTGTGTTCACCATGAGTCTTCCCGCCCCTGTGCAGTATGAAGCAAAATAATCAGTTGATGAAGTTTATTAGCTCAGTTTATGATTTAGCACCTTGTACTGAGTGGAATTGTACTGTGTATTTGAGAAATCCTGAGATTGATTTTAAATCTCTGCATTTTAATAGTCTGTGACAGGTGTCAGAGAAGTGTATTGTAAAGATTTACTGGCTTTAGGAAGGAAAATAGCCATTCTTTGCCAGAGTATTGCCTTCCATAGTATTTTGGTTGACAAAGTATGGTAAGCTCTTTATTGTCCTCTAAAGTCAGTTTATGAGCGTTTCTATCAGAAAAGCAATCGCTTCCTATCAGGACAAGAAGAAGGCAATAAATGTGCAGGTATTGAATTACGAATAATACATTAACAATAAGTTGTATTTCTGTAAGTGTTCATGAAAGTTGCTGATTGCAGAGTCACACAATCAGGATACTGGATGAATGTTAATCTTCCTAGTTGAGAGATTATTTTCTTTAGGCTTGAGGTGCCTAAAAGGAAATGTAATATAGATGTTCAAAATCGTTTGTAGGTTTGGTAAATAAGAAAACTTCCAATAGCAGTGAATGGAGTCATACAGCACAGAAACAGGCCATTCAGCCCATCTAATCCATGTGAAACTGTTACTCTGCCAAGACCCATCAACCTACAATTGGACCATAGCCCTCCATTCTACTCCGTCCATGTGCATATCCAAACTTCCATTAAACATTGCAATTGAACCTTCATCCACCACTTCCACTGGGAGCTCGTTCCACACTTGCACAGCCCTCTGAGGGAAGTTCTACCTCATGTTCCCTTAAACAGTTCACCTTTCGCTCTTAACCTAATGACCTCTTATTCTAGTTTCACCCAACCTCAGTGGAAAAGGCCTGCTTACGTTCACCCTATCAATACCCCTACTAATTTTATTTCTCTTTAAACTTATAATCTCTTCTCATTCTCCTACATTCCAGGGAGTAAAGTCCTAACCTATTCAACCTTTCCCTATAACATCCTTGTAAATATCCTCTGTAGTCTTTCTATCTTATTGATATCTTTCCTATAGATTAGTGACCAGAATTGCACACAATACTCCAAATATCTTACACAACTTCAACATAATAACCCAATTGCTATACTTAAAACTTTGATTTATGAAGGCCAATTTGCAAAAAGCTTTCCGTATGACCCCATCTACCTATGACGCCACCTTCGAGGAAGTTTGGATCTGTATTCCCAAATCCCTCTGTCCTACAGTACAATTTGAAGTAAAATATCGTGAAATATGTAGAAGGAGAACTGAACAAGCACGGCAAGAAGAGAGGAGGAGCCGGGGGTACAGAGGAAAGGATTTATTAGCAAAAAAAATTGTCTACTCAGTGTGGGAAATTGGAGGAATTTAGAATATACTGCATGAAAAAATAATTATGAAAGGGATACATACTTTAAAAAAATGAATTGCAGGCCAGTGGAGAATACAAAAGGTGACATGCCCATCAAGAGTATGTTCTATTGAGCATGTGACAGGGGAGGAGCTAGGTGAAGCAAGGGGATGTTGGTTGTGGTAAATGGATACCCACCTGACATTTGACTTGTTTTTCTTGGATAGTCACAGGATCTGGGAGCATTTTTCTGAGCCAACTAGAGAAATCTATCTTACAAAAGAGAAAAGACAACCCACCGGTGGTCGTTCGTATCCTTCGCAAGTGCCGGCTTTACCATTTTGGACAACCTGACAGATGTGCAGAAAGCCCATTCCAAGTAAGTAACAAATGATCGTTCCTTGTTCACTCTTGTTGGAATATGATTTGATAGGCACGCACACTACTTGATATTTTGATCTAATGGTTATAATTGTGTGGGTGCCTGGATAATGTGACAACAGGCTAGGTGACAGAGGAACTACAGTGCAGAAACCCATTCCACTGCCTCAAGCTCAGTCAAGTACTTCATTGGTGGATTTTTGCATCTTTTTACTTGCTGCCATCACATTTTCCCTTCATTTCTAGCTGACTTTCACCATTTGCTCCTGATCTCTAGCAATTTGCTTTCAGGTCCTTGATCCTCTTTACAAGCCAGTTCATGGCCTCCTTCTTTTCGGCTTCAGCAGCCACCAGCCCCATCCCCGTAAAGTCTGATTCAATGTGCCTCACTTCCACCCTTAATTCTCGGCTCCTTTCCCTGCATCCTGATAACATATGCTTTATATGTTTCTGCTCCATGAAATGTCCTGCTCAAATTGTTCCAGTGTACATACTTAACTTTCTACTAGACAAAATATCTAGTAAGTTATGGGCGTGCTTGTTGCTGCCGGAAGCATGCCAACACGTATGAGCTTCCCCCAGTGTGTCCTCAATGCATTTCACTATCCGTATTGATGTACATGTGACAAATAATGCTGTTCTTTATGAATAAATCACAAGACGGCAGAATTAGGCCACTTGGCCCATTAATATGAAGGGCTGTACTGATGGGGCATCACAGTAGTGTAGCAGTTAGCACGACACTATTATAGCTCGGGGTAAGTTCAGTTCCAACATCATCTGTAAGGAATCAGTACTTCCTTCCTGTGGAATGTGTGGGTTTTCTCCGAATCCGAAGATGAAGGAAGATGGTGGCACGCATGGACGCAGCAGCCCCTCAGGAAGCGATAAGTGTATCTAGTGTTTGTTCTGTTTGTCCTAGACGCATAACATACATTTGGAATATGCTTGTAAACATCAGGGCAAACTGGTAGAAAAACTGATGAGTTCTGGTGTGACATGGACAGTTTACGCCGCTACGGGCCACTACCTGCTACCAAGCCACTGCTTCCCAAGGGAGGACGAAGCAAAAGCGCTGTGAGAGAAGACGGGAGGGGTAAGAGGGCCAGCATCCATGCTAGGCTAAAAGCTAACCCCACCAGGCCAGCGGTACCGTCCCTCCTGCTCTCAAATGTCCGTTCCATCAACAACAAGCTGCATGAGCTACGTCTGCTAAGAGAAACACACAGGGAGTTTAAAGACTGCTGTGTGTATGTTTTCACGGAATCCTGGCTCCACGACAACACACCAGATGCGGCGATACAGCTAGAGGGAATGACATCGTTTCTTGCGGACAGAGAGGCAGTTAGCTCTGGTAAGAGCCGGGGAGTGGGGTCTGTGTATCTACATCAATAAAGACTGGTGTGTGAACGTTACAGTAGCTGCTAAACACTGCTCACCTCTGGCTGAATCTCTCATTGTGAAATGCCGGCCGTTCTATCTGCCGAGGGAATTCAGCATCATGCTTGTAGGAGTTGTTTACGTAGCTCCCAGTGCAAATGCTAAGGCTAATGCTAATGAAGCACTGGAAGGCCTACATGAAGCCATCAGTGAGCTACTGACTACACATCCTGACAGCTTTGTGGTGATTGCTGGGGACTTTAACCACACCAACTTAACAGACTGTGTTCCCCAAATTCCTGCAATATGTAGATTTTAAAACCAGGGGAGACAACACACTGGACTTGGTTTATACCAACACCCCACAGGCATACAAAGCAGCCCCCTGCCCCCATCTTGGCCACTCTGACCACATATCTGTCATGTTAACACCAGCATATAAACCACTGCTTAAATGTGTGAGAGCAAAGACAGATAAGGGTCTGGCCAAAAGGAGCAGCCTCAGCACTACAAGACTGTTTCTTGCACACAGACTGGGACATATTCAAAAATGCAGCCTCCTATGCTGACCATACAGACATTGAGGAGTATGCGGAGGCAGTAATCAGCTACATAGCCAAATGCACGGAGGATGTCACTGTGATGAAAACCTTCACCGCACGTGGTAGTCAAAAGCCATGGATGACAACAGAGGTGCGTTCGCTACTGAAGGCCCGTGACACAGCCTACAGATCGGGGGACAGGAGTGCGCTTTGCTCAGCCAGGAGTGCACTTTCACTACGGATCAGGAAAGCGAAAAGGGCCTACACGGGCAAAATACATGGACACTTCTGTGACACAGGTGACTCCAGACGGATGTGGCAGGGAATTCAAGCTCTGACAGACTACAGAATCAGGCAGAAAACTGATGACAGCGACGCCTCTCTTCCAGACAGGCTCAACAATTTCTTTGCACGCTTTGAGGCATCAAACACTACAGCAAGGGGGAGAGCCAATCCCTTCTTACCATCTGATCAGCCGGCTCCAATCATTGATTCAGAGCAGACACAGAGGACCCTTGCCAGGGTCAACCCACGAAAAGCGGGAGGTCCCGACAACATCCCTGGACGTGTGCTCAAGGAATGTGCTGATGAATTAGCAGATGTCCTGACAGACATTTTCAACATCTCCCTTAGTCAAGCCATTGTCCCCAGATGCTTCAAAACCTCTACAATCATCCCTATAGCAAAGAAATCAGTTGTAGGTCCCGGCAAATATGGTAGCAGTGAGCGGACGATTGCTGAACAGCAGAGGGTGGCTTCCTTTCCAACTTATTGTACGCCATAGATCTAAAGCAGTTACACGACACCGCAAGCCCATGCACATACTGCGCCAGAAGCTGTTGGCTGTCACAGAATATATCCCACCAAAGCCTGCTATCCCAGAAAGGTGCATCAAACCCAGGCGGCAAGAGGTTCAAGAGCCATCTGCCTTAGAGAAGCTGATACAGCGTGATGTGGAAAAAGCATTCAATGAGTTCTTCTTTCTTTCTTTTTAAATCTTTTTATTAATTTTAAGAAAAACATAAGTGAAATATGAATACAAAACGTTTGAGAGTACATAATTAATAGTTTAAATAGACAATCAGATATATAATAATCAATATATAAGGCCTCCCAAACTCATAGTATTAATGTAAAAGAATCGAAAAAGAGAAAAATAAAAACCCAAAAAAAAACTAAAAGAAAACTTTTTTTTAAAAACTAACCAACATGGGCAATTGCATAATGTTAAATACATACAGTAGTGCCGATAACTCCGAACCTCCATCCAAATAATTAAGGATAATAACAGTAAGGTTTAGGATCAGACCATTTAACTCATATGAAAATGTTGAATAAATGGTCTCCAAGTTTCCTCAAATTTAACTGAAGAATCAAAAACCACGCTTCTAATTTTTTCTAAACTCAAACAAGAAATAGTTTGAGAAAACCACTGAAATACAGTTGGAGGGTTAATTTCTTTCCAATTGAGTAAAATAGATCTTCTAGCCATTAATGTAACAAATGCAATCATTCGTTGAGATGAAGCGGATAGACGATCATTATCTATCATTGGTAAACCAAAAATTGCAGTAAAAGGATGCGGTTGGAAATTGATATTTAAAACTCTTGAAATAATATTAAAAATATCTTTCCAATAATTTTGTAAACAAGGACAAGACCAGAACATATGAGTCAATGAAGCAACATCAGAATGACATCTGTCACAGGTTGAATTAACATAAGAATAAAATCGAGCAAGTTTATCTTTAGACATGTGAGCTCTATGTACAACCTTAAATTGTATTAGGGCATGTTTAGCACAAATAGAGGACGAATTTACCAATGATAAAAAATTTTCCCATTGCTCAGTAGATATAGGACAATACAATTCTTCTTGCCATTCCTTCTTAATTTTTTCTGATACATCTGGCTGTACACTCATAATCATATTATAAATGATAGCTACTAAACCCTTTTGACAAGGATTGAGGGCTAAAATTCTTTCTGTAATGTCCAATGGACATTCTTTCGAAAAAGACTTTAATTCATTATACAAAAAATTTCTGACTTGCAAATATCTAAAAAAATGGGTTTTAGGTAAATTATATTAGATAGCTGTTCAAAGGACATAATGTTATCATCCAAAAACAGATCACGAAAACATGTTATACCTTTTGTTTTCCATAAAAGAAACGCTTGATCTATAGATGAAGGCCGAAAGAAGTAGTTAGATATTATAGGACATGACAGCATAAACTTATTCAAGCCAAAAAATTTACGAAATTAAAACCAAATTCGTAATGTATACTTGACTATGGGATTAGTTATCTGTTTATTCATTTTGAATAACGAAAAAAGAAGTGAAGATCCTAAGATTGAAATCAGTGAAAAATCTTGCACAGATTTACATTCCAAATTTACCCATTGTGGGCAAGCAGCGGTAGTCGATTCTTGTGTCCAGAATATTAAATACCGTATATTAACTGCCCAATAGTAAAATCTTAAGTTTGGTAGAGTCAAGCCGCCCTCCTTCTTAGGCTTCTGTAAATATTTTTTGCCTAGTCTAGGATTTTTGTTCTGCCACAAATAAGAAGATATTTTAGAGTCAACCATATCAAAAAAAGATTTAGGAATAAAAATTGGTAATGCTTGAAATAAATATAAAAATTTAGGTAGTATCATCATCTTAATGGCATTAACTCTGCCTACCAAAGACAAAGATAGTGGAGACCACCTATTAGCAAGTTGCTTAATTTGATCGATTAAAGATAGAAAATTAGTTTTAAATAAATCTTTATGTTTTTTAGTAATTTTAATACCTAAATAAGTAAAATAATCTGTAACAATTCTATATGGTACATGATTATAAATTGGAACATGCATATTTAATGGAAATAGTTCACTCTTATTAAAATTCAATTTATAACCAGAAAAGTTACTAAATTGAGCGAGCAAAGAAGAAATAGCAGGAATAGATCTTTCAGGGTCAGATATATATAATAACAAATCATCCGCATATAATGATACCTTATACGTCGTCTCCCCACGGGTAATTCCGAAAATATTGGGTGATTCACGAATAGCTATAGCCAAGGGTTCTAAAGCAATGTCAAATAATAAAGGACTTAAAGGACAACCTTGCCTTGTACCACGAAATAGCTGAAAAAAAGGGGATCTTTGATTATTGGTAAAAACCGAAGCTAAGGGTTTATGGTATATTACCGTAGATTCCGGATTTTAAGCCGCTACTTTTTTCCCACATTTTGAACAGCTTTGAACTCTGCGGCCTTTAATACGGAGCGGCTAATGCATTTTTTTTTTCACGCCGCCAAAAACATTTTGCCTCGTAACAGTAGACCAATAAAATTGATGAGTAGTTCACAGAGGTCCAATGAAATTGTACGATAAATCAAGCGCACTTTCACAATTAAATTATTGTAAATCAGTCATTTGTACTCACCCTCATCAACATGGAAAACACTCGAAGAAAAGCATTGTGCTGCCTTTATGGCAGTTATTTAGTTTATAATATTTTCGCTTAGTAATTCATTTGTTAGTTAAAGTTAGAACTGTTTTAACTATATTTGTTTTCTGTACTACATCGCGGGATGCTATGACGTCACACCCGGTTTCGCCGCGTCTTGTGGGATACCGGTTTGCGATAAACGGGAAGGAGGGGGGCGAGCGGCGGAGCGAAAACGCTGCTTTTAAGTTAAAGGCGATCAATAACTTTTCCTGGTAGGCTGCAGTATATATATTTTTTACCAGTCATTAGGAGATATTGGAATGTTGTTCAGTAAAGAAGTATACGCAACGTATATTTAAAAGTAGCCGCGTTACAGGCACGGTTCGAAAAAAAGCATTTGCAATATGTATTTGTTTATGTTACCATATGGATTTAATTAAAAGTTAAAAAATCCTCACGTGTAATATCTTTCTGTGTAAATATCTCATATTACAACGTGGGACACCTGCGGCCGAAAATCCGGTGCGGCCTAAAATCCGGTGCGGCCTGTACAAGTAAAAAATTGATTTTATTTCTAAAATTAGAGCCAGCGGCTTTTAATCAGGTGCGCTCTGTAGTCCGGAATCTACGGTAATTTAATCCATGATAAAAATTTTGAACTAAAATTAAAATGTTGCATTGTATTAAATAAATATGGCCATTCGACTCTATCAAATGCTTTTTCGGCATCTAAAGAAATGACACATTCTGGTATTTTAGATGAAGAGGTATAAATAATATTAATTAATTTTCTAATGTTAAAAGATGAATAGCGATTTTTAATAAATCCAGTCTGATCTTCAGAAATAATTCGAGGTAATATATTTTCTAATCTAATAGCCAAAATTTTACTAAAAAACTTAAAATCCGTATTCAACAAGGATATAGGCCGATAGGATGCGCATTCAGTAGGGTCTTTATCTTTTTTAAGAATTAAAGAAATAGAAGCTTCATAAAAAGATTGTGGTAATTTGCCTATACTTAATGCATCTTTAAAATTTTTACAAAGCCAAGGAGAAAGTATGGAAGAAAAAGATTTTAAAAATTCTGTAGAAAAACCATCTGGACCAGAAGCTTTACCCGAATTCATTGAAAAAATAGCCTTTTCTATTTAAGACTCCGTAATAGGTGTATCCAAAAATACACTATCCTCAACTGTTACTTTTGGAATATTCAATTTCCTTAAAAATTCATTTATTATAGAAGAGTCCTTAGTACATTCTGATTGATATAAGGAATTATAAAAATCTTGAAAGGCTTTATTTATCTCTTTGTGATCAATCGTCAAAGTACCATCTTGTTTACGAATCCTAGTAATCTGTCGTTTATCCGAAGCAATTTTCAATTGGTTAGCTAGTAATTTACCAGACTTATCTCCATATATATAGAACTGGGCTTTTGATTTAATTAACTGACTTTCAATCGAGGAGGATAATAATAAGCTATGCTCCATTTGAAGTTCCACTCTTTCTTTATAAAGTTCTTTGCTAGGGGTCATTGAATAAATCTTGTCAATTGCTTTGATTTTATCAACTAGTGTTAATATTTTAGAATTAGTTCGTTTCCTAACTCCAGCAGAATATGAAATAATCTGTCCACGAATATATGCCTTAAAAGTATCCCATAAAGTTCCACTAGAGATGTCTGCTGTAGAATTTGTTGAGAAAAACAAATCAATTTGCTGTTTAATAAAGTTAACAAAGTCAGAATCCTGCAATAAAACAGGATTAAACCTCCAACCTTTAGTATTAATATATGAATCCGTCATCTTAATAGATAACTTCAAAGGTGCGTGATCAGATATGGTAATAGAGTCATATTTACAATCCATAACATCTGTAAGTAAATGGTGATCAATGAAAAAGTAATCAATTCTTGAGTAATTATGGTAAACATGGGAAAAGTATGAAAACTCTTTGTCATTAGGGTGTAAAAAACGCCAAATTTCACAAATAGCTGAGTCAATCATAAAAGAGTTAATGAGAGAAGCCGATTTATTCGGAAGAGTTTGGGTGGGCTTGGATCTATCCATCAAAGGGTTTAAACAACAGTTAAAATCCCCGCCCATTATCAATCTATATTGATTCAAATTAGGAAAGGATGTAAATAAACATTTAAAAAATTCAGGACAATCAATATTTGGAGCATAAACATTAACTAAAACAACTTTTTGATTAAAAAGTAGACCAGTAATAATCAAAAATCTACCTTGCGGATCTGAAATTGTTTCATGATGTATAAAAGAAGTTGATGTATCTATAAAAATGGAAACACCTCTTACTTTGGCGTGCGAATTTGAGTGATACTGTTGGCCTTTCCAAAACCTAAACAACCGTTGACTATCCACCTTCCTTACATGAGTCTCTTGTACAAAAATAACATTAGCATTCATTCTATGGAATACTTTGAATGTTTTTTTCCATTTGATCGGATGATTTAAACCATTAGTATTCCAAGAAACAAAGTTAATAGTCCTATCCATATTGACAATATTTATTACAGTTAACACATAAGTTTGAAAAAAAAGTGAACTCATGAACCCGGAAGAAGGAAGTAAGTTCAAGGAGAAACCGGAAGTCATGGCACTGCAACCATTTTTGTAGTTTCATATAAGCCCATTAAATAAAACTAAGCAGAAAGCAAGCAAAAAGAAAAGAAAAAAGAAAAATCCCCCTCCTTCCACCCTCAAAACCCCAGGAAAAAAGCCAGAAAGAGGCAAGCAAGCAATCTAATACTAAAATTACCCCCGTGTCTCAAGACGGCAACTCAGACACAACAAAGTTAAAAAAAAATACAAACAACCCACATTATAAGAGAAGGTTGGTGTAACAAAAGTTAAAATTTATAAATGTATATAAACAAAAGGGTTAAAAAAGAATTAAAACGATAAAACCCATAAATGACTAATACTGGATTGGTATTTGAAATGAAAGTTTAAAACTTTCAAACACATCAAAACAGATATGACGTTCCAAGCACTAAAGTCTGTCGGGAAGAAGAAACAACATTTTATTTTTTTTAAAAATCTTAATATTTAAATGTTAAGAGTATAATAAAGCGTATATCAACTTAAAAAGAAAAACAAAAAGGAAAAAAAACCCTAATAAGTTATTTTCAACGCTAATAGATTAATAATATGGAAAAATAATAAAGTCAAAATAAGCCCAGCAAAAAGAGCTTTAACCGTATATAAAAAATACATGTAAGCCATACCCAAAAAAAACCAAACATCATTCTGTAACAGATCCAAATCTATAGACTAAATTACATTAGTCAGCCCGCTAGAATGTCATTGTTCCAGAAAACTTTGAGCATCCGCTGGAGATTTAAACAGCCGAAAAGTTCCGTCTTCAAGAGTGACTCTCAAGTGTGCTGGAAATAACAGCGCTTGCTTGCAGCCTTTCTGGTGAAATTTCGACATAACCGATCTAAAAGCCATTCTTGCCCTTAAGACTTCAGGGCTATAATCTTCCAGAATGCGAAATTTAAACTCTTGAAAGCTGATCATACCCTTTTTCCGAGCCGCCCGAATCAAACGCTCTTTGGTATGAGGGTAATGGATCCGGAGAATTACATGTCGTGGTTTCAAACTTGAATCAGACCGAAAACGGGAGACACGGTGTGCCCGATCGATTACCGGGAGAGAGTCCAGTACCTCTGGACCCAAGACATCCATTAGAAATTTAGAGAAGAAAACGGTAAGATCACCGCTCTCAAATTTTTCCGGAATCCCAATTAACTGAAGATTTTGTCTTCGAGAGCGATTTTCCAAATCAGTAATTTTAACTTTATAATGATCCATCTGTTGAGAAGTCGAAGTTTGCTCTTCTTGTATTTTTTCAATTATACGATCTTTCTTGTGAGCGGCTTCTTCAAGAGCCAAAATACTTGCTTGTTGTTTTTGTGATTCCAGTGTAAGTGTCTGGAGTTTTTCGTCGACCAGCTTCAAACGCTCATCAAACTGAAAAAGCTTTACGGTTATTTTTCTCTCCAGTTCTTCAAATTTGTCTTCTATAAGCTTCACAATTGTTTCTAAAGTTATCGGTTCTTTCGTCTGTTTCGATTCTTTTGCTCTAGACATTTCAGCAAGTTGAGAATAATTCAAATAGTTAAAAAGAAAAATTCTGTATGTTTAGACCCCTTTAGAATAAGTATAAGAAGATCCTTTAAGGAGTGTTTGTAGGTTAAAAAGACGTAAAAGGTTTGGAGCAAAGCCTAGAAGCGGTTTACTCCATGAGCGCCATCTTGAGACCTCAATGAGTTCTTCATTGCCGGTTTTCAGAACAACTCCATTAATTCTGAGGAACTAAGGCTACTTCGGCATCGAATGCTAAAACATGATATTCGCATGAAGTTTTTCCCTAATTGGGTCCTGCAAACATATGTAACAGAGACCAAATATGTGAACCTGCTACCTTTGTTTATTGGACACAATATCATTGCTGTGAGTAAGGAGCCCAAAACAAAAGAGCTACTCCATATTGTGCGCAGCACACCTCAGATCACCTTACTAGGTGCCTGTATCGAAGATGCCCTCTTTAGCAAACAGGGAGTTGTTAAATATTCCACGCTCCCAGGACTGCAGGTCATCTGTGGGGAGGTTGTAAGTGGGCTGACTCAGATGACATCATAGACGTATCAGCTCCTGAACAATGGTCCCGTGCTCCTCACGACTTTGCTAGGGCAATACTTGAAACAACAGAATGAAGCTGCTACTGGACAGAAAGATTCAGTAAAGGAGGAGCCCAAGGAAACGAAGAGAATCCAAGGATCTTAGTTCCCCCTGAACATGTGGACTAACAGCAAAGTTTGGATCTCCAAGTTGTCATACTGGAAATGAATACTAACTGTTAGTTGGCAACACAAGTGAATCTGCAGATGCTGGAAATAAATAAAAACACAAAATGCTGGCAGAACTCAGCAGGCCAGACAGCATCTATGGGAGGAGGTAGTGACAATGTTTCGAGCCAAAACGTCCTGATGAAGGGTTTCGGTCTGAAACGTCGTCACTACCTCCTCCCATAGATGCTGTCTGGCCTGCTGAGTTCTGCCAGCATTTTGTGTTTTTATCTAACCATTAGTTACTATCTTTGATCTGCATTTCATTTTGTATGGTTAAATCATGGATTAAAGCAGAAATAAATCCATGTTTGTTTCTGCCCAGAGGTGTAAAGGACTACCGGCAGGTGCAACTGTCTTGTGGCTCTCATCTTCCTCTCCTAAAGTACAGTTTTTGCTTTCTATTTCACTGTAAATGGCATGATTTTAAACAAAATTATAAATTAAAATACATGTATAAACACTCAAAGTTATAATACAGTCATTTAAAACTAAAAAAAAGAAATCAGTTGTAGCCTGTCTGAATGATTACTGTCCCGTCGCCCTGACCCCCATAGTGATGAAATGTTTTGAATGGCTTGTCAAGCCTCATATCACAGCCAACTTCCCCTCATCGCTGGATCCTCTACAGTTTGCTTATCGTCCCAACCGCTCTACGGAGGACGTAATATCCACCACACTGCACACAGTTCTCTCTCACTTGGACAATAAAGACACATGCCAGAATCCTGTACGTTGATTTCAGTTCAGCATTCAATACCATCATCCTGCAGAGACTAGTGGAGAAACTGTCGCTGCTTGGCCTTAACACTGCCATGTGTCGCTGGATTCTGGATTTCTTTCCAGAGAGATCACAGTCAGTCTGTGTTGGCAGGAACATCTCTGACTCCATCATACTGAGCACTGGATCCCCACTAGGCTGTGTGCTTAGCCCACTGCTGTTTACACTGCTAACACATGACTGTGCAGCCAGATTCAAGGGGAACCTGATCATTAAATTTGCTGATGATACCACAGTGGTGGGGCTCATCAGCAAAAATGATGAAACAATGTACAGAGAGGAGGTCAAACACCTAGAGAGCTGGTGCAGTGACAACTTGATGCTTAATGTCACCAAAACCAAGGAAGGATCGTCGATTTCAGACGGTCTCAGCCTGAGCACACACCCCTCAGCGTCAGCGGCTCCACAGTGGAGAGAGTGGAAAACATCAAGTTCCTTGGGGTGCAGATCTCAGACAATCTCACGTGGTCCAGGAACACCACTGGGATTGTGAAACGGGCCCAGCAGAGATTGCACTTTCTGAGGAAACTTAAACAAGCATCACTCCCCACTAACATCTTAACTACCTTCTACAGAGGCATGGTTGAGAGTGTGCTGACCTTTTGCATCACAACCTGGTACTCCAGCTGCAGTGCTGCCGACAAAAAAGCCTTGCAGAGGGTGGTTAGGGGAGCAGAGAAGGTTATTGGGGTCTCCCTACCTTCTGTCCAAGACCTCTTTCAGAGTCGATGCCTCCAGAAGACAAGGTACATCATTAAAGACCCCTCACACCCTCTCCATAAACTGCTTGTTCTTCTGCCATCAGGTAAACATTACAGGAGCATCAAAACTAAAACCACAAGGTTACTAAACAGCTTCCTCCCACAGGCAGTCAGACTGCTAAATAGCTGCTCTACCTGACTCTGTTTTGGATACTTTTAACTTGCACTGGACACTTATAACTTGATTTTAACTGACATGTGGCTGTTGTGTTTTACTATTTATTGTAGTGTTTACTATTTAGTGTTGCATTTGTTATGTTATGATTGCACTTGCCCCTGGGAAACGCTGTCTCATTCTGCTCTGCAGAGCTGATGTATGGTTGGCATGACAATAAAGTTTTTGAATCTTGAATCTTGCATCTCCCATCTCCCAGTCTCCTCCCACAGTCCAAAGACGTACCGGTTAGTAGGTTGATTAGTCATTGTAAATTGTTCTGTGTCCCTAGCCGTTAGGCAAGGGATAAATTAGTGGTTCCTGGGCAGTGTGGCTCAAAGTGCCAGAAGGGCCTGTTCCACGCTGAATCAAGTCTGCTCCACCATTTGAATATGGGCTGATTTATCTTATCTCTCAACTCCTTTCTCCTGCCCTTTCCCCGTAATGTTGCCCTGACTAATCAAGAATCTATCAACCACTGCTTTAAGTATACCCAGTGACTTGGCCTCCACAGTAGTCTGTGGCAATGAATTCCACCGATTCACCACCCTCTTGTTAAAGAAATTCCTCCTCATTTCTGTTCTAAAGGCCATTTCTGTTCAGTAAGGCCTCTGACAAGGTTCCACACGGAAGGTTAGTTAGGAAGGTTCAATCTTTAGGTGTTAATATTGAAGTAGTAAAATGGATTCAACAGTGGCTGGATGGGAGATGCCAGAGAGTAGTGGTAGATAACTGTTTGTCAGGTTGGAGGCCGGTGACTAGTGATGTGCCTTAGGAATCTGTACTGGGTCCAATGTTGCTTGTCATATACATTAATGATCTGGATGATGGGGTGGTAAATTGGATCAGTAAGTATGCAGATGATACTAAGATAGGTGACGTTGTGGATAATGAAGTAGGTTTTCAAAGTTTGCAGAGATTTAAGCCAGTTAGAAGAGTGGGCTGAAAGATGGCAGATGGAGTTTAATGTTGATAAGTGTGAGGTGCTACATTTTGGTAGGAATAATCAAAATAGGACATACATGGTAAATGGTAGGGCATTGAAGAATGCCGTAGAACAGAGTGATCTAGGAATAATGGTGCATAGTTCACTGAAGGTGGAATCTCATGTGGATAGGGTGGTGAAGAAAGCTTTTGGTATGCTGGCCTTTATAAATCAGAGCATTGAGTATTGGAGTTGGGATGTAATGTTAAAATTGTACAAGGCCAAATTTGGAGTATTGTGTACAGTTCTGGTCACCAAATTATAGGAACGATGTCAAAAAAATAGAGAGAGTACAGAGGAGATTTACTAGAATGTTACCTGGGTTTCAGCACCTAAGTTACAGAGAAAGGTTGAACAAGTTAGGTCTTTATTCTTTGGAGCGTAGAAGGTTGAGGGGGGACTTGATAGAGGTATTTAATATTATGAAGGGGATAGATAGAGTTGACGTTGATAGGCTTTTTCCATTTAGAGTAGGGGAGATTCAAACAAGAGGACATGAGTTGAGAGTTAAGGGGCAAAAGTTTAGGGGTAACATGAGGGAGAATTTCTTTACTCAGAGCGTGGTAGCTGTGTGGAACGAGCTTCCAGTAGAAGTGGTAGAGGCAGGTTCGATATTGTCATTTAAAGTAAAATTGTATAGGTATGTGGACAGGAAAGGAATGGAGTACAGGTCAGTGGGACTAGGTAAGCATTCGGCATGGACTAGAAGGGCCGAGATGGCCTGTTTCCATGCTGTAATTGTTATACGGTTATATGGTTAAAGGGACATCCTTATATTAATTGTGACTCAGTGTCACAGTTGCTGTGTTTTGCATCTTTAACAACTATTTGATATTTGTTCTTTGCCTACTTCTGGGCTTGACTCTTCAACTAGTGCCTTTACCCACAGTTTGATATTGCCCTATAAAATCCCATTCATTGTGATCTTTCAGTCGCTAATGGCCTTCTCTCTGGCTCAGCTTTCTAGTTCAGCAGAAACCCCATTGCCTTCTATGTACTTTAAGACATCAACAGTGCCCAGTGCATATTAGAACAGTGCAGCACAGAACAGGCCCTTTGGCCCACAATATTGTGCCGAACTAAATAAATTAGTAGTCAAGTGCCCACGAAACTAATCTCATCTGCTTAGACACTATCCATAGCCTTCCATCGTCTGCACATTTATGTGCCTATCTAAATGCCTGTGTCTCATACCACCCCAGTAAGCCCATTCCAGGCACCCACCATTCTTTGTGTGAAAAACAACTTGCCCCGCTAATCTCCTTTGAATTTTTACCCCTTTTCATCTTAAATTGCATGCCATCTAGTTTTAGATATTTCAACATTGGGGAAAAAATATTGGATCTCTATCTATGCCTCTCATAATATTAGAAATCTCTATCAGAGCTCCCCCCAAGCCTCCATCACTCCAGAAAAAACAACCCATGTTTGTCCAATCTCTCCATATAGCACGTGCCCTCTAAACCAGACAGCATCCTCCCTCCCATCCACATCCTTCCTATAGAGGGGTGACCAAAATGAATGCAATACTCCACCTGTGGCCTAACTGATTTTATAAAGCTGCAGCGTAACTTCTTAAGTCCTTGGCCAATACAGGCAAGCATGCCATATGCCTCCTTAACCACCCTATCAACCTGTGTAGCTAAGAACTCAGACCCTAGGATCCTATACACTACACTGTTGACCAGGTTAAGCTCCATCTGCTGTTTTTCTACCCATATCTGATCTATATCCCACTGAATCTTTGCCAGTCATCTGTGCTGATGCAAATCCTCATTTTGTCTGCAAACATAATTACTGTGCATCCACGTTTTCATCCAGGTTATCTATATATCACAAGCAGCAGAAATCCCAGCCATGTTCTCTGCGGTACCCCAGTGGTCACAGACTTCTAACCAGAATAGGTTCAATCAGTCACGACTCTCTGTGTTCTATGGGGCAATCTAATTCTGAATCCAAATGACTAAGTTACCTTGGATTCCTTCTGGAATCTTCTGGATGAGCCTCCCAGGAAGGGCCTTGTCAAACACCTTACTTAAATCCATGCAGACACAGTTCTACCTTCGTCAATTATCTTCGTCACCTCCTCAAAAAATTCCACCTAGTTAGTAAGACTAGATTGCCCCAAATAAAGCTATGCTGATTGTCTGTAATTAGGCCATGGCTTTTCAAATGCTCATACATCCTATCCCCAAGGATGCTCTGTAGCATCTTCCCTACCACTGATGTGAGATTCACCGCTTTATAGATTACAGTATAATTCCTATTTTCCTTCTGTTGTTCCTTGGGGGCAATTATTTGATGAAACTGAGCCAGAATTCATAACTGAAGCTCTTAAGAGAGAAGGGCAGGGGGATTATAATCTGAAGTCATCAGATTTCCCTGCAATACCTTAAACTTGAACAGCATTCTTTTAAGATCATAGAATGTGCCTCTAGGGGTGGTTGGTAGAGGCCAGTACATTAAGGACATTTTAGAGACCTTTAGATAAATGGATGAAAGAAAACTGGAGGGTTATGTGGGAGGGAAGGGTTCAGAAGTTCCCAACCATTTTTTTGTCATGGCCCCCTATCTTAAACCAAGGGGTCCATGGACCCTAGGTTGGGAACCCCTGGGTTAAATTGATTGTAGAGTAGGTTAGCAGATCAGCATGACATTGTGGGCCAAAAGGCCTGTGCTGTACTGTACTGTACTGTTTTATGTTCTAATTTTGTTTGTGATTTCTTCCCACAGGCCAAATTCCTAGCAGCCGATAAATCAGGCTTAGTCACATTAGTGTTGTGGAACTCCCTGTGCATGGATTGGTACAGATATCTGGAACCAGGGATGGTAATCCAACTGCACAACTATGTTGTGAAGAAAAGTTATGCAACACGGATGGGGCTAGACCCCGGAGTTTCAAAGGAACCAGCCCTAGGTACCGTAATGATGCAGTAAGGCACCGCTGTGAGGATTTGTACGCTGTTTTTCCTTTTAGGTATAGATTGGGTGAATGCATGCAGGCGCTCTCCCTTCGGGGGGGGGGGGGGGGTGAAACAAGAACAGGAAGTCATAGGTTTAGGGTGAAAGGTGAAATTCTTAAAGGGAATCTGAGGGAGTTCTTCACTCAGAAGGTGGAGTGAGTGTGGAACAAGCTGCCAGTGGAAGTGGGAGATGTGGGTTCAGTTTAAGAGAAGGTTGGATAGGTACATTGATGAGAGGATTATGGGGGGAGGGATCTAAGGTCCGGGTTCCAGTAGATGAGTCTATGCAGAAAGGCAGGCCAGCACTGATCAGATGTGCCGAGGACCTATTATGTGCTGTGATTCTAAAGCTCCCCCTGCACAAATACAGAGACAACATATGTTCAATACAGAGTTAAGTTCCCTCTATCAGGGGTTCCCACTTTTTTTATACCATGGACCAATACCAGTAAAAGTGGACCCCAGGTTGGGAACCCCTGCACGGTCCCTTCACGCACTCCTGGGGAAGGATTATCTTCCTCAGTATCCTATCAGAGAGAGCCCACTCTGGATACTATTAAGGCTGTACTTTCTCCAATAATTTTGCCTCAGTGCTCTCCTCAAAAAATGTGCAAAAGTGCTCATAATTATGGTTTAATCCTTTGTTTCTGCCATCTTTGTGAACATTCAAGTTGAGAATGGTATTTAGTCCTGAATCTTGGAAAATTTATACCATTAAGTTGCATTTCTTGGGCTTGAATCTCAGCCAGAGTGTGTCAAACTCATCCTGGCTATCAGATTAAATGCTGCTGATACTAATTTAGACTTGATTTGATTCTAATCCATTATATCTTGTCACTGCAGTCAGGATGCTGCCATGGAGTGTTCTCTATCGGAAAACATGAGTGTAGAGTCATAGAAACAGAGTGTATAGCACATGAGTGTGCTATAGAGTGTACACAGAGTGTATAGGAAAACATGAGTGTAGAGTCATAGAAACAGAGTGTATAGCACATGAGTGTGCTATAGAGTGTACACAGAGTGTATAGGAAAACATGAGTGTAGAGTCATAGAAACAGAGTGTATAGCACATGAGTGTGCTATAGAGTGTACACAGAGTGTATAGGAAAACATGAGTGTAGAGTCATAGAAACAGAGTGTATAGCACATGAGTGTGCTATAGAGTGTACACAGAGTGTATAGGAAAACATGAGTGTAGAGTCATAGAAACAGAGTGTATAGCACATGAGTGTGCTATAGAGTGTACACAGAGTGTATAGGAAAACATGAGTGTAGAGTCATAGAAACAGAGTGTATAGCACATGAGTGTGCTATAGAGTGTACACATTGTATAGGAAAACATGAGTGTAGAGTCATAGAAACAGAGTGTATAGCACATGAGTGTGCTATAGAGTGTACACAGAGTGTATAGGAAAACATGAGTGTAGAGTCATAGAAACAGAGTGTATAGCACATGAGTGTGCTATAGAGTGTACACAGAGTGTATAGGAAAACATGAGTGTAGAGTCATAGAAACAGAGTGTATAGCACATGAGTGTGCTATAGAGTGTACACAGAGTGTATAGGAAAACATGAGTGTAGAGTCATAGAAACAGAGTGTATAGCACATGAGTGTGCTATAGAGTGTACACAGAGTGTATAGGAAAACATGAGTGTAGAGTCATAGAAACAGAGTGTATAGCACATGAGTGTGCTATAGAGTGTACACAGAGTATATAGGAAAACATGAGTGTAGAGTCATAGAAACAGAGTGTATAGCACATGAGTGTGCTATAGAGTGTACACAGAGTGTATAGGAAAACATGAGTGTAGAGTCATAGAAACAGAGTGTTTAGCACAGAAAATGGCCATTCGGTCCATCTAGTCAGTGCCAAACCATTTAAACTGCCTACATCCATTGACCTGAACCAGAACCGTAGCCCTCCATGCCCCTCCCATCTATGTACCTATCCAAACTTCTCTTAAAGTTTGAAATCGAGCTCACATACACCACTTGTGCTGCCAGATCATTCCACACTCTCATGATCCTGTGAGTCAAGAAGTTTCCCCTCATGTTCCTCTTAAACTTTCACCTTTCACCCTTAACTCATGACCTCTAGTTGTAGTCCCACCCAAGCCTGCTTGCATTTACCCTCATGTAGCTTGTGATGTGAATTTGCTTTGCTCATGATACTTCTATAATGCTCATATGAGCAAGAAACCAGTGAGTAAGCTAAACAATAACTACTGTAGGTAGATTAAAAGTTGTACATCTGCCCTTTCTACTATCATTTTGGCAGTTTTTTAAATTATAATTTCTGTAGTGGTTATTTGAAGACAGACCAGAACTGCTGAGAGGCTAAGCCATGGTAAATAGCACTGTATGATGAGCTTCCAGATAACGAATTTCCAAATCAAGAAAGGTATGTTCGATCCTTTATTATGAAATAAGCAAAGATGAACAAGGGCAACACAATGGCGTAGTGGTTAGCACAACGCTTTACAGTGCAGGTGACCCGGGTTTAATTCCCGCTGCTGCTGCCTGCAAGGAATTTGTACATTCTCCCCATGACTGTGTGGGTTTCCTCTGGTGCCCTGGTTTCTTCCCACAACCCAAAGACATACAGGTTGGTAGGTTAGTTGGTCATTGTAAATTGTCCCGTGATTAAGCTGGGGTTAAATCGTCAGTTGCTGGGCAGTGCGGCTCAAAGGCCGGAAAGGCCTGTTCCATGTGGTATCTCAATAAATAAAAATAAATCTTGTAGTGATAATAAATTAATGAAACTAAGTTAGCGATTTAGATTTCTTAAGTGTTCATATCAGTGTAACTAAGCAGTCTAATTAGCAATATAACTTTAGCAATACTAAGCAAAATTAGTGGCCAAACTAAATTCAATAAGTTTCGACAGGTACTTTTAATGTCAGAGAAATGTATATAATGTGCATCCTGAAATTCTTTTTCTTCACATTCCAATTAGCGGTTAGCATATTCACGTGGTCGACAAACAAATACCATTCCCTGCGGCTCACTTCCTCGGGCTAACAACTAACTAAAACAAAGCATGAATACGTAACTATACTCGTTTACTTCAACCACACCCCAACCCAGATGACAGATTACCATAATAAACATGCCACAATATACAATCAGACAGAAAATAGATATCTGGCTCCTACAGTCCAAAAATAGATAGAACTTCATTGATAAATTTCTGTAATTACATAAGAAATGGATTTTTAATTGCTGACCACATTTCACCTCTTCAGGAGTTAGTTTTGAACTGTGGTAATATGGTTAAAAGTATACGTAGCAAATCTGACAAGATATCTGAATGGTGTTGGCTTGCACCCTTGGGAGAACATCTCTGTTGTCCTTTGAAAGATTGGCCAACGAACCTCTTTTGTCCAGTTGATGGTTTGTTGAAGTTTCACCCAGCAGGTGATGCCCTTGGTGAAGCTATTTATGTCAATCTGCTTGTATTTGTACACTCTCTGTCTGGAGTCATACCTCAGTTTTTACATATTCTCCTTGTTGGTATCCTAAATAGTATAATAATTGTGGTGGTATAAACAAGAGCACACTGTTCTAGAGGAGCTACAAGAACAGAAGGATTGAAGATTATATTTCCATTGTTCATTAGGGTAGGCTGAGAAAGTGATTAAAAAATGAATTTTTGATTTATAAATGGAGGCAGAGAGCACAATGCTGAATCTGAAGAGAATACTGGTTCAGCCATAACTGGAGTATTTTGTCCAGTTCTGGGTATTGTACTTCAAGAGAGATATGAAGACATTGGTGAGGACACAGAATATATTTACCATTATGATTCCAAGATTAAAGGCCTTAGTTATATGAAGAGCATAAAGGTTGGAGTTCTTTCAACAAAGGAGGTTGCAAAGCGTTCTGTAAAATCAGGAAAGGTACACACAGAATAGATGGAGGGAAGCAACACACACGTTTGCTGGAGGAACTCAGCAGGTCAGGCAGCATCCATGGAAATGAATAAGCAGTTGACACTTTGGGCTGACACCCTTAATCAAGACTGAGAAGGAAGGGGAAGACACCAGAATAAAAAGGTGGCGTGAGGGGAAGGAGGACAGCTAGAAGGTGATCGGTGAAGCTGGATGAGTGGGAATGGTCAAGGGACAGAGAGGAAGGTATCTGGTAGGAAAGGAGAATGGGCCATAGGAGAAAGGGAAGGAGGAGGGGACCCATGGGGAGATAATAGGCAGGTAAGAAGAGGTAAAGGTCAGAGTGGGGAATGGAGGAAGGGGCTGGGGGAAATTTATTTACTGGAAGGAGCCATCAGGTTGGAGGCTACCCAAACAGAATGTAAAATTTTGCTCCTCTGCTCTGAGGATGGCCTCATCTTGGCACAAGAAGAAGCCATGTGCCAACATGTCGAAACGGGAATCAGAATTAAAAAGTTTGGCCACCGGGAATTTCCACTTTTGGCGGATGGAGTGGAGGTGCTCGACAAAGCGGTCCCCCAGTTTACAATGGGTCTTACTGATGTAAAGGGGGCTGCACTGGACAAAATAGATGATCCCAGCAGATTCACAGGTCAAGTGTTGCCTCACCTGGAAGGACTGTTTAGAACCCTGAATGGGCGTGAGGAAGGAAGTGAATGGTCAGGTGTGTCACTTTGGTCACTGGCAGGAATGAGTGCCGGGAGGGAGGGACAAGTGACAAGGGAATCATGGAGAGAGCGATCCCTGCGGAAGGCGGGGAGGTGGGGAGATAAAGATATGTTTGGTGTTAGGATCCCTGAGCTATTTTCTATGTTAGAGGGATCAAGAACCAAGTGCCAAAAGAGATATGAAGGGAAGTCTTTTTTTCCCTCAATAAATGATAAAGATCTGCAATCAGGGTTAATGATCGGAATAGATCGCATTATTTAAAGTTCAAAGTAAATTTATTATCAGATTACATATATATCACCATATACTACCCTGAGATTCATTTTCTTGCAGGCATTCAGAATTGAACAATGTTATAATATTGAAATGAGACTATCAAGGCTGTGGGGAAAGAAGGGGAGGGCAGGAATCACTGGATTACTAATACAAAGTTGTACCAATTCAATTGTTCCTTTCCATGCTGTAACCACCCATTGACTCTTAATCTTAAATAGTAATGTAATGTTCAAAGTTCAAAGGAAAATTTATTACCAGAGTACATACATATCACCACATACAGCCCTGAGATTCTTTAGTTGCAGGCACTTTTTCTATAGAACAGTAACTAAACAAACAGTGTAAATGCAGATAATAAATAACAAGATAAAAGATAAATTAGTGTAGTTATCGCCTTTTGTTCAAGAGCCTGATTTTTGAGGGATGTAACTGTTCTTGAACCTGGTGATGTGAGTCCTGAGGCACTTGAACCTTCTACCTGATGGCAACAGTGAGAAAAGAGCATGGCCTGGGTGGTGAGGATCTCTGATAATGTTTTAATAAAGTGTATGCAACATTAAAATCACCACCCAATCACATCATCTCTGGTCCAGTTATATTTTTATCCTGTTTTGTTTAAAGAGTATCCTTGTTGTTGGCTTTCTCCCTTCTATTCATGGGGGATAAAACCATAAAATAGCTGACCAGTCAGTCAGTTAGCATTTGTTAAAAGAGAATTAACGCAAATGTTTCTCAGATCACAGTTGCTGCCAAGTATTTGCACCAGTTCCTTTGCAATGTAGGTTCTAGAATCTAGTATTTTGCTTTTCTGCCTTCAGAAGGGATAGCTTATACTTTACAGTCAACCCAAAATATCATATTTTATTCATTCCATAGATGCTGCCTGGCCTGCTGAGTTCCTCCATCATTTTGTGTGTAATTGTTCTGGATTTCCAGCTTCTGCAGAATCTCTTGTGTTTATAGTTTCTATTTCTGTTTTGTTTTAAAAAGGGATGAAAAGAACGGCATGTATTGTATTGCATTTTGATCTTTGCTTTTTAACCATTATACTTTGCAGAGTTGAATTTAAACCCAAGGAATCCGGCAGCTGAAATCACCGTGGTCAGTGCCGGGTCTGTGAGTGAAGAGTGGCAGTTACCACCACTGCAGTACTCCTTTGCCACCAGGTAGCTCCCCCTTCTTCTCTTCTGTATGCACATCGACCTTCCCCAGTTTCCAACAACTGGCAAGCATTTTGACCTTGTTCGATAAACCTACAGGATTCAATTAAACCATTCACTGATGCAGCTTTAGTGCGATATGTGTAATGCCCCCAGTTGCCATTTCACAGTGTGCTGGGAAGTCGCTGAAGGGATTGCTATAGCCACCCTCCAGTTTTCAGACAGGATTGGGATAGCAAGGGGTATGGTGAAATCCTAGTCATGATCAAATGGCCGGTAGCTTGTGCAGCTGCTGTCTTTTAACTCCAGAGACCAG